>NW_027602407.1:0-36903 GCF_053455715.1 Rhinoraja longicauda
TTTTTTCCAGAAATAAATACAGATGGATTTATGTGTGACATTGTTTTATACAGTCGGATGTTCAGCCATGATTAGAGGTTGACTTTTGCTTTGCTACATAATGTTAATGCACTGGGGGTTACTTCACAAATGTTAGGTATTTGTCTATCGAAGGAAATTGTTCAATGGGACAGACCAAGAGACAGCGGGTGCATTAAAAACATTGAAATTAACCCTCGCCACCCCAATGCATTAACAATGTAAACATAAATCTTTAGCCATTACCGTCTGGCCTTCCAGACAAAAGAAGAGGGAAATGCAGAAATCTAACTGGTGCATGAAGTCATGACAACAAAAGGAACACAATGGACATCACAGGCAACCATAGCCGTGCAATACGACTAAACACTTATTGCCATCACTAGTTCTGATTCTACATTGTCAATTAAAATAAAACTCACTGCTGCCATTTACTTCTAAACCCAGATATAGAATATGTACTAAAAACAACAATTAAGCATATTTTATAATCTCCATCATAACATTCACCCAAATTAATTTAAATAAAGCAGCAAGTAATTTTTTACTGTACATTATGCCTTGAGGGTGATTCTCATGTACATTGTTGGATCTTGTGAAATTTGTTTCATTTGGACTTTAACCCCATCCGCCACAAAGCCATAAAACACTAAGAATCATTTAACATTGCCTAATCAAAATTCCACATGTAGGTTGGATGAATGAGCCCATGCTTGGAAAGGAAAAAGTCCCCCTTGCACCCTAGTGTAGGCTCTGCTTCATTAATTTGACTGGAGTCGACACATTTTCTAAATCTGTGCTGCACATTTTGCTTCGGTACCAAGCAGGCTAACAGTTTGGGAAGTCAGATTTGGTAGTAATCGATAGGAGTTGGATCATACCTGGCACGGAGATCGTTTATGAAAGGCACTGCCAACTCCTCACCTCACCCCTATCTGCTCCCCTGGGACAGTAATGTGATCCAGGATTGTATGACCAAGAGACAAAGTAAATATATCATGAAAATATCACGTTTGTCAAAATAGATGAAATGTATTTTATCATAAACTATCATCAGTTTAGGTATTGATTCTGGACGACCTCTTTCTTACAGCTGGTCTATTTGTGGAATGTAACAAATTAGAGATTCAAACAGCCAGCATTTTAAGATTGGTAAAGAAATAAAATAATTTAACAGGTACATCAATATTTTGCCTTAATTATGAAAAATCATGCTGCTCAAAAATATTCCTTAAAACTAATTCACTAAAATATAAATTAGTAAATGTTTTCCAATGTGAAGTCCCTATCGTGATTCCTGTTGTACATAAATAGGTTTGGGGAAAATCACTTCCACTGTTACCACTGGTTGAAATTAAAATAATGAGGTCCCTGGTCTTTCTCTATCAGAAATGGAAGAGGCAATCATTTACAACAGATTAGTTGATTTAAGTGAATGTTAACTTTCCACACAATGATTTTTGTTGCAAATTCTAGTCACTCACCCTTAATCTTCTCCTTAGTTGTTTCTACACTGATTTTGTTTTGAACGTGTGCTGTTTTATTGTATTTTACCTCTTTCTTCGCATTTCTTCCGCCACATACCATCATAGTTAGAATGGGTAAAGTAACAACCTGTTCTAAATCCCAAACAGACTGCTTTATAAACGTGTTATTGAGAGCTGTGTGTGCAAGGCCTACCTCTCAGTGGGGAACCACCTGCCCTCTCTGCTGGTTTAATGACAGCCTAAGAAGTCTATTTAACACCAAATAGTCTCTTACAACATTCCATTGAGCAGGCCTTACCACTGCTTAGATACAATTGATTCCTCTAAGTGAATAGCCTTTGTTACAGCCCTTGATTCTTTGATTAAGAATACTCATGAGATATAGAGCCTCATCAAAATGTGACTTTGCCAGGTGTCTCAGTAGCGGCACGGCTGAGATTGAGCCACTGCATAACAGCGGGTATCAATGATGCAAACTACTTCACAGAAGTCAAGTCAAGTCAAGCACAAGAGACTGCAGAATTTGGAACAACAAACAATTAGGTGGAGGAACTCATCAGGCCAGGCTGCATCCTGATGTCGGGTTTCAACCTGAAACATTGTTGGTTCCTTGTCCCCACAGATGCTGCTCCACCTGTTAAGTTTCTCCATCATATTATTTGATGTTCTATTAACATAATTTGTCACCATTTCAACTCAGTAAACATTCATTCTTTTATAAATTGGTGATCTTATCACATTCACTGAGGAACTGTGAATTGTTTATTAATGTTCTCGACATTTTGCTTGAGCACACCTTCCTCATTCGAGCAAATGGGTCTAAACCTACTGAGGTGTTTCTCTGAAGAAAGGTCCCGACTTGAAATGCCATCTGTCTATTTAAATCGCCGGATGCTGCCTGACCCGCTGAGTTCCTCCAGCAGTTTGTTTTTAGCTATCCTTGAGGAGTTGAGCAGAATGCTTACATTCTGAGTAACGAGATTTATCAGATACACCCAGCCAGTCCAGGTTAGTTTATTGTCACGTGTACCGAGGTACAGTGAAAAGTCTTCTCTGCAGTTCCTCTTGTCTATCCAGCTGAAGATAATCTGGGAATCTGTCCGAGTCTAGGATGGAAATCAAGGTCATATGTCAAAAGCATCATCAGCCACAACTTCAGAATGTTGGGCTCCATTTCTCTGAATGGTGCCCTGGCCATGGGTTCAATTGCTGCCCTTGATGTCATGATATTTGGGAAACTGATGTGCCTGCTGGGAAAACGAATTGTTGTCATGTTTATTTCCCCTCAACCAACCCTTTACTGCTGGCAAACTCTTGAAAATAAAATCAAGACCAAAATGTCTCCTGATTCATGAACAGAACTTGAATTTTTATTTTCAGTTCAGCTTGGAGGATATTTTTTGTTCAATATTTGACAAAATTGGGTATTTTTACTTATTTAACAAAACTTGCAAAAATGCAACAACCATGATAAATTGCCAGAAAAAATATCAAAACATTCAAAGCCATTCAAATGCACATTTTTAATAAGCTGATTTTTCTTTCCCCTGCATTACTTAGTCATGTCATTATAAAGTGTTTTGATTAAATGTTCATCCATAATATGATTTTGAAAGCTACATTCTTAGAACAAAATGCATGGTTGGCATGATAAAATAGATTGCCAACAAAATTCTAATAGTGTGTTAAAAATATCAAATTTTAAATTAGATCTTTGGGAATGTGTTTTCAGTTATTAAGTGTAAAAGAAAAATATTCACGTGGTGCACATGAGGAATAACTGCATGGATGAGGCAAGTGGGTTTTGGGAAACTATTTGATTATGGGTCAGTAAATGTGAAATATTTTGAACATCCAATTTATCATAACTTAAGACAGCACCAACAGATAGTAATTATTGGTTTTCCTCACGCGAGCTATGTATGCATTTTACAGTGTATATATTTGATTGTGGAAGCAGTTATTTAAGAATCCTGTGCAGTCAGTTCAGGTTTTTCAACAAGGCACAGAATGAGACCACTGGCCTTATGTAGTACGTATGTGTGGGCAATATTCAACAACAAATTATTGACAGTACCAAATGGTCAACATTGATGGACTGTACCAGGGCAGGAGCTAAGCTTTCTCAGTGGAATGTGGTAGAATGTAAACCTGTTTATAATCATTGCCTTTTGGCCATTTCTTGGCAGGGTTTTCAAACAGGCACTGTATACAGCCATGCCGATTTATTTATTGGATTAAGGAATTAAATCTCATTAGCAGTGCAGCTATCACTGGGGTTAACCTGTCCCTGGAGAGACCAGGCCTATTCTAATATGCAAATAAAAGCCTGTCATATGTTAATGGATGGTTCAAGCAGGTTGACTTCAGAGTGTATTTGTTTCCGCTCAGGTTTTGTTACACAATTGATGTACGTGTAATGAAACTGCAGCACTTCAGTGATCACATAACCATTATGGGATTAAATTTGCCGTATACAGCAAACCCTTTAAGAAGAAAGTGAGAAAGACGGTCATTTAAAGGGAGCTAATGGCAAATGCTAATGTCTTTAATTTTAACAATAATGCATCCCCTTTTTGAGCTTCATATTTGTAATCCTTAACAAGGCTGCAGAAAAGAATAAACACTCAGCATCTTTGCTTCCTATTTATGTGGAGCGAACATGTGGCTAAAGCAGTCTCCTGGAAATTACTTGTAAAATAAAAATAATGTTCCAATCAGTCTATTTTAGATCTTCCTCTGATTGTTTGGTCATAGCTTTATACAGATTCTCTCCTCATTTTTCTCCTTTTACAGACCATATATCCTGCTCTACTTACAGGATTAGAACATAAACAAAAGAAAAAAGGATCAGGAGTAAGCCCCAGCTCTTTGAACCTGCTCTACTATTCAGTAAGATCATGGCTGATCTTGAATCCCCACAGACAAGAACAGAACAGAAGGCCATTCACCACCATATATCTGGGCCAGCCAAAGAAAGAACGATCCAGATCAATCCTACATCCACTTCTTGCTCTACAACTGTGTAGGTTACTGAGTTTAAAGTGCGTATCCAATACATTCTATCTGTCCTGCAATGTTCGGTTTCTATCGCCCTGTTAGAGGGTACGTTCCACATGGCACGGTAGCGCAGCGGTAGAGTTGCTGCTTTACAGCGAATGCAGCGCCGGAGACACAGGTTCGATCCTGACTACGGGTGCTGCACTGTAAGGAGTTTGTACATTCTCCCCGTGACCTGCGTGGGTTTACTCCGAGATCTTCGGTTTCCTCCCACACTCCAAAGACGTACAGGTATGTAGGTTAATTGGCTGGGTAAATGTAAAAATTGTCCCTAGTGGGTGTAGGATAGTGTTAATGTACGGGGATCACTGGGCGGCACGGACTTGGAGGGCCGAAAAGGCCTGTTTCCGGCTGTAGATATATGATATGATATGATATGATATGGTCTCCTTCCTTTGGGTGAGAAACTATTTCCTCAGTTCCTCTCTAATACTGACACTGAATATTTTACATTTATGCTCTCTGCCTATTGACTGTGCTGGCAAAAATATTCATTCTACTGTATCTAGGTTTGTCATAATTATATATATCCCATTTAAGCCTTCTTTTAACTTCCTTAATTCCACAGAAAATAACCCCAGCCTCTTCAATGTCTCCCCATGGCTAGGCTTCTCTGTCCTGGCAACATCCTCATAAACCTCGACTGTATCCTCTCCAGTACAGTGAGATCATTTCTGCAAAGTGTTGATTGTAACCATCCATCATACCCAAGTTGTGTCTTAATATATGTTTCATACAAGATTACATAATATATCCTAGCTTGGCTGATAAAATAAAGTATTGAAGAAAGACACGAAAAGCTGCAGTAACTCAGCGGGTCAGACAGCATCTCTGGATAAAAGGAATAGGTGACGTTTCGGGTCGAGACCTTTCTTTAGAGTCTGAACCTCTGAAGAAGGGTCTCGACCCGAAACATCACCTATTCCTTTTATCCAGAGATGTTGTCTGACCCGCTGAGTTACTGCAGCTTTTTATGTCTATTTTTGGTTTAAATCAGCATCTGCAGTTCCTTCCTACACAAAATAAAGTATTGCCTTTTTAACCACGATGCTGCCTTTGGGAAACTGTGATCATATACTCTGAGATTTCTTTAGCCTGGTACATTGGCAATTATTGAGCATTCATTTACCTTGTTTGCTCTGAGCAAATAATCTACTTTACATTTCTCAAGATCACATACCATATTTGCTCTTTAATATCTTTGTGAAATCTACAGGTTCTCTTCTTACTATAAACTGTTTAGTCAATTTTTTAAGTCGCTTACTTCCCTGGCTACCCAAGCATTTGTCAGTCCATGTATTGAGTTTATCAAACATGTCATCACTGCCTTTTGGGATCACAAACATTTGAGAAAAAAACAATTGTAAATGACTGTTTCCTTATTCTGAGACTGAATAACCAGGAGAAGTTAATAAGAGAGCAGAAAAAGACCACTTGGCCCTTTGTGTCTCTCCCACCATTCAACTGATTATATCCAAGATGGATGCCAAGTTTACCTACTGCTTTAACTACACGTGGACCTGTGAATAATATTCTAAATGTGGTCCCAACAAAGCTCAATTTAATTGGAATACAACATCTCTTGTATTCACATCCTCTTGTAATAAGGGTCAACATCTGCCTTCTAACTTGTTTGCTGGAAATTGAATTGACCTGGTGTGGTTTGCAGACACAGTTTCTGAGCATGCTTTCTACAAAGATCTTTGCAACAGTGCTAGTTAAGTGTTTTGTTCACATTAGCAAGTGATTATTTCAAGAGTCACAATCATTGACTAAACGTAACCTGTGCTGATTGAAACACTGTCGGTATTGTTTAAAGCTGTAGTGTTTATTACCTACACATTTGCTGGAAGGTAGCCACAAAAAGCTGGAGTAAGTCAATGGGATAGGCAGCATCTCTGGAGACATTTCGGATCGAGATTCTAACATCTGCAGTTTCTTGTTTCTCAGTTAGCTTCAGGTCATCTTTCAAGAAAGGTGAAACTGACTGAAGGTACAATTGCAGCAGGCAAGTGGAGGCTTACGTTTTCAGGAGTGATAGTTTGTCCTGTTTCAGAATGGACAATGAAGGTTACTTTGGGGGAGAAGGTTATGCATTTTTTAGAACAGATTCCCCAAACTAGAAGGCCACCACATACATCTTCCTGGTGTATAGTATCCTGTACAGTAATCTATGTACTGTATGAATTATATACATATTTATACAAGACATTAATAAATGGTTTTGCAGAGAAGCAACCATTTGTAACAGTGAGGAGAGCACTGAGTAGAACTTAGCCCAACATTTAGAAATTCAGCAAAAAACTTCAATTTTGCTAAGTAAAGGTTTCTCATGTATGTATGTGATCCACCAGTCTTCACTAGACTGGCTGTGAGGTTTTCATATTTAGTATAGATGTGATGCTGAAGCTTAAAGGCTTCATTTTATGACCTCTGTCTGCCACCGGTCAGACCTCATCGTCACTGGATGGGTTTCAATAAACCAGGATTTATGAAACTTCTTGTGGCCCTTTACCTCCTTGTGCTTTGGCGAATGGCTTGTAAGCCTTTGACATAATTAGGACGCACTATAGTTCAACATCTTACCTGACAATATCATTTGGTTTTCTCTGAGGAAACTGCCTATCCAAGGCCAGCTTGTTATACAGGATGCCCAAATTCTCATGTCTAGAGTAAAGACACACTTTGTCCCCAGTATGTTAGATATTAGCTACGACAAAGAATGGGCAGACATTAAGCAGTATTTCAACGTATGTAATTCTGGTTCTTCAAGATGTAGCAAGCTGATGAAGCAGGACACGAGTGTCAAGCGAAGTTTTCTTTATTCCTCAAGCACTGTCCAGCTCCTCAAACCCCCAGCCTCAACTCCCCCTGGAACTCCACCACCCACTGCCCCTCCTCCCCATTCCAAGTTCCGTGTCCGTGACCCCACCCCACGAGCCGAGGGCTCGCACCAGGCATGGCTCACCACCAGGGGCCGCCACACTGATGCGGTTAAATGAGCCTTCAGTGTGAATGAAAGTTTGTAAGATGTGGTTTTGCAAACTAAATTATTCAGGCAGATTTACTTTATTAAACTTAAGTCTTTAAGGACAGTACATTTCAAACTCATCAATCAATCAAATGCAACATGTGTGAACCTCATGAAGATTTATGAATTACAGATCTTTTATTCAGCCCAGCACCCTCTCAACTTTCACGAGTGGGTTTCAGAAGTATGAATTCATTAAATAAAATATAAAGGTTTAAACATTGGGCAGGAGTTTTGTAATTACTTATGTAATTTTATGGAGATAATTTACAGTTTTCCTGAGCATTATATGAAACATATCAAAGTACTTTTCATTATTTTACAGTCAATCCTACCCAGACAGAATGGGAGTCAGGGGCTTCAACCTGAAACGTTAATCTATTTCTCCAGCCACAGATGCTGCCTGACCTTTTAAATATTTCCAGTCATTTCCATGAAAATCCCTGCTTTGTATGTTTTCCTTTCTCATCTGGAGACACAAACAGGCCATTGATTTGCACTTCTTCCACTCTATGTAAGCTTACGTTTTTATTCAGCGACTGACATTTCTTTCTCAGAGAGTATAAGAAAATAACTGCAGATGCTGGTACAAATCGAAGGTATTTATTCACAAAATGCTGGAGTAACTCAGCAGGTCAGGCAGCATCTCGGGAGAGAAGGAATGGGTGACGTTTCTCCTGTCTGAAGAAGGGTCTCGACCCGAAACATCACCCATTCCTTCTCTCCCGAGATGCTGCCTGACCTGCTGAGTTACTCCAGCATTTTGTGAATAAATTTCTTTCTCAGAGAGGTTCTTTGGAGTTATGTTCAAAGTAAAGACAGTATTATTTAAAGAGGACAGCCAACATTATCTCCTCAAGGCAACTAGAAGGACCCACTTTTGGTCATGCACAAGCTGGAATATGGATCAGAAAAACACAAATATGAAGAACTTCCAACTTTTGACTTGGAACGTATTCAGAGAAAGTCGTTGACAAATACTTTGAATTTCACTGACGGATTTGGCCAGTGCAGTCTAGCTGCCTGCAATCTGCTCACGCCTGCACGTAGCTGAGCTCAACGTGAAGGCTTATCATGCTGGCCTCGTGTCTCAGAGTTCAGCTCACGTTATGGGTGGTGACAGAGCCGTGTACAATGCAGAGAGGATGCCCCTGCAGATAATGCTCCTTGTGGCACGAGACAGACAACTGGCAGAGTTGAGAGGAGGCTTTGGTCAACTGAGAAGTTATCAGTGATTTTAACACCCTTTACGTTGTGCTGATGTTCAGAGACATTTAACAACAAAATTGAAGTGAATAATTTTTAAAATGTTATTTAATAAAAAAGTTAATTAAAAACACGAGGAATTTTAAACGATAAATCATATAGCTCTGTGTAACCAACCCCATTGAAATCAATGAGTTCTTGAGGCTTGCAGTGGTATAATCCTGGGATTCTGGTCAGAATAGACTGTGCTACTGTTTGACTTTCTAAATCTCTCAGTAAATCTTTGGCAATGCATGAAAGTAGTCTGGCACAGAGTCTCTGACTGGCTGGGCGATGGTGCTTCCAATACTCCATTATGGCACAGTTGGTGACCCAAATAATTACATTGATAGGTTGGTATTTACTATGAGTTGCCAGATATGTGTTAGAAAACCAGATTCTGGAATGTATTTTGACACTGGTTCATACTCTGGTAATTACGCAGTTAATGTTTCTCCATGGTTTGTTATTTTTGTGACACTAATTGGTCCCAAGATGTCATCTCTTGACAACTGACTTTTGATAAGCTGCCATGTTAAATGTAGTAATGTGCACTGACAAATCCTGTCAGGGAAAGTGAAGTAAATGCATGTCTTTTTATTGTCAGGATGGATTGAAAGAGCTCATTAAAAATCTTTACTCAACGTTTTAAACTCGGGAACCAGTTCACAAACTTTAAGTCGATTCCATCCAAAGGTTGTAAGGTTGTAAGGTTGTAAGGTTGTAAGGTTGATCATAACCAGTCAAAAACAGAACGTTTGGAATATCTCTCTCTTTTAGATAAACTAAAAAACCAAAGTTAAAGATAAACTAAACGACCAAAGTTAAAGCACATGATCTAAGCATTAATGTCATGATCTCTGTGCTGCCCTTCAAATGCTTTCTCAATAAAGTACATTCTGCATTCTGTGAAGAATAAATCCACTTGCTATTTTTCTGAACAGTTACTTATCAGTTACTTATTTGCATCAGGTGTGCTTGATATAAGCTGAGTCCATCAACAAATGTGACATAACTTAGTAACCAGAGTAATGCAAACTTTAAATTAATCCACTTTTAGTTTTTTTCCAATTTAAAAAAAAATGTTCTCTATTCTCCCAAATATATTCCCCCCAAAATATTTAACTTTGGCTTTGCAGAATACTTTTCTTCCATGAATTATCCAATTTAATTGACTTAAAATTGATGGGATCCTCCCTCCCAGAGAGGTCAGAATGGGATGTATGGAGAGTTAAAGTGACAAGCAACTGAAATCTTGTGGCCGCACTACTGTGTGGACCCAGTGTACATCAGGCTTCTCCGTTGTAGAGGAAACCACTGTTGTGAAATCTTGTGGCCGCACTACTGTGTGGACCCAGTGTACATCAGGCTTCTCCGTTGTAGAGGAAACCACTGTTGTCCCGAATATCAAATGGAGTCATACCTTTAGTTCAGTTTAGTTTAGAGATGCAGCAACTACAAGGTGGAAAAGATGGAAATCATTTCACCAGTTCTTGCCTCCCCCCCACCACTGCAGGACACCGATTGATGGTTGCAGTGGGATATATTCACAGTCTACGCCCACTGTGAACATTACGGCTGGTACAATACAATACAATATATCTTTATTGTCATTGTACAGGGGTACAACGAGATTGGGAATGCGCCTTGCCATGCCATGAGTGAGTTATGCTCACTTACCCAAACAGGTTAACTTGTTAATAAGATAACATGATTGGTTTACAACCGGCTACTCTCTTAATAGACAATAGACAATAGGTGCAGGTGTAGGCCATTCGGTCCTTCGAGCCAGCACCGCCATTCAATGTGATCATGGCTGATCATTCACAATCAGTACCCCGTTCCTGCCCTCTCCCTATACCCCCTGACTCTGCTATCATTAAGAGCTCTATCTAACTCTCTCTTTAAAGCATCCAGAGAATTGGCCTCCACTGCCTTCTGAGGCAGAGAATTCCACAGATTTACAACTCACTGAGTGATAAAGATTTTCCTCATCTCCGTTCTAAATGGCCTACCCCTTATTCTTAAACTGTTGCCCCTGGTTCTGGCTCTTGTGTGGGTAATACTGATAGCCATATGGCCATTGGCCATTACTGTAGCCATCAGATTATTAAACACTACAACCTCCACATAAGCTCCGAACAAAATAGACTTTTACTGTAATTATTGCGCTATTATTGTTTATTTGTTTTTAATGTGTATGTATGTGTGTGTGTATATACAAATATATGTGTATATATATACATAATTATATATACACGTGTATATTATATATACATAATATATATATGTATATGTATGTGCATATATACACACACTGAACTTATTTTCTCGTTTATTATAATGTTTACAGTGTACTATGTTTGCATATTCTGTTGTGCTGCTGGAAGTAAGAATGTCATTGTTCTATCTGGAACGTATGATAATAAACACTCTTGATCCTTGGATTATTCAGGTTCCATGCGATTGCTGAAATGGCCATTCTGGTTAGCTGAAAGTGCAGCCTCAAAGACCATGGTGGCTAATGCACCATTTTGTTTGGAGCCTGATTTCTGTAAAGATTCTTCAGTAATTCCCATTACCAATGCCAAACGTGCCAGTTAATCAGTGTAATAATCAGCAGTGCCTGCTATGGTGAGCTTTACTATGCAAATGCAAAGCCCTGGGAATGGAAACCCATTTCTAACAATGTCAAATAGCACTTTGTGGGCAGTGATTCTGCAAGGAATGCAGACCTGCCACACATAACATGACACATTGCTTGCAAGATAACATGGACCCTTTAAAAGCATTTTTCAAAGTACAACCTCTTTGCATTGTCTCTCACCTATATTGTTCGTGATCTAGTTACAATTTTACAGAACTCTTTGTGAGAGAAAACATGTTTGCCTTGAAATGATTCATTAATTAAATCCGGTCCAACAGCTTTTAATGTTCAACTCAGGCACACAGTCAGCAACAACCTGGAGTCCAGCTGTCGGGACATTAGAGCATTGCTTTAACTTCTGTAAGATCATTGTTAATCCTTTTAATTCAATCTTCCAAACCATATCTAGTCAATTTAAATTTAAAATCAACAAAAGCAAATTGAGATTTGGTCATTCAGCATGGAAACAGGCCCTTCAGCTCAACTTGTCCATGCTAACCAAGATGCCTCATCTAAGCTAGTCCCAGTTACCCGCAATTAGGCCATATCCTTCCAAACTTTTCCTGTCCATTTCCATGTTCAAATGTTTTTTAAATTCTGTTATTGTAGCTGCCTCAACTACCTCCTCTAGCACTTCATTCCATACACCTACCACCCTCTAAGTGAAACATTTGCCCCTCAGATTCCTATTAAATCTTTCCCCTCTTACTTTAAACCAATGTCCTCTGGTTCTTGATTCCTCTACCCTGGATAAAAGTCCTTATAAGGTCACCCCTTAACTTCCTACGCTCCAAGGAATGAAGTCCTAGCTTGCCCCAGGGCTATTATCAGGCATGTCCTAGCTTGCCCCAGGGCTATTATCAGGCATGTCCTAGCTTGCCCCAGGGCTATTATCAGGTCTTCCAGTCCAGGCAACATCTTCGTAAATCATCTCTACACTTTTTCCATCTTAATGAGATCCTTCCTTTAGCAGGGTGAGCAAAATTCAACACAATACTCCAAATGCAGCCTCACCAATGTGTGTACAATGGTCCCAACTTCTATACTCAATAGACTGATTGATGAAAGCCAATAAACTTAAAGTTTTCTTTACCATCTTATCTACCTGTGGCACCACTTTCAAGGAACTGTGCACCTGTATTCCTAGATCACTGCTCTACAACACTCACTGTGAAGGTCTTGACCAGTTTGACGTTTGTCCAACTTTTAACGCATAACTAACACTTGTTTACTATGTAAATTAAATACTTGGGAATGGGGAGCCATTTGGTAGGAATGAACACTTTCAATTTTCTTAATGGTGTAGAGATTATTTCAAAATCTTTGTGCTCTCTGTTTTTATAAACAGCTTACAGATTTTTCTTTCAGCACTTTCTTTAAGATGTTCTATATTTGTGTCAAAGGACAACATTGGTGCTTGCCTGCACTGGGCCTATTGGTGCCAGTAAATCGCTGCATGCCTCATAGAATCCCCTTTCTGTAATTAAAATAAAAGATGCTGTGCCACTCATTTTTATTTTTGGAAATATTACTCACATATTTGAAAGGATATACAGCACAGAAACAGACTGAAGATGGACACAAAAAGCCAGAGTAACTCAGCAGGACAGGCAGCATCTCTGGGGAGAAGGAATGGGTGGCGTTTCGGGTCGAGACCCTTCTTCAGACCAGCATCTGCCGTTCCTTCCTACACAGAAACAGACTGTACAGGACACGATGGAGTGAATACTCCATAAACCACATCTCATCACTCCTCACCTTCAACTTTTACCGTATCTCCAAGTTCTCCTCTCCCTCAAATATATATTTGAATATATTTAATATTACATTTTAAATGATGTTTTACATTTTAATAATTTATACTTTTATAATTTTCATGGTGTATAATTTAATATTATATTTTTTATAATATATTAAATATATTTGAATCTCCCTCTATTGAATATATCTATACCCTTCACCTCAACCATTGCCCATGAAGGCAAGCTCAACATTCACATCATGCTTTGTGTTACTTCTGAATTGCCAAATGGGATTCTTGGTGATTATTTTACATTGATGATTTCTACATGTGCTCTTGCTCATGTGCTAACGTTTCTCAGTTTGCACCCTTTAGAATTTTAGGTGCCCCTTTATTCAGGAGAAACAACACCCATTCTGTTCATCCTTTGCTAATAGACATTTCAGGCAACATCTGCATAAATCTTTGCACTCTCTCCAGCACATCGATCTTCTTATAATATGTGGTCTGGAACTGCTTGCTATACATTCTCACTGTGATTTGATAGATAATTAGCACAAGTTTTCAACTTTTCAAATCTATCCTTCTGACAACAAAACCAGAGTTGCTTCACTTTTTTGTTTGGGTTTGCCAATTGTGGCACAACTTTAATGATTTGTGCATTTGGACTCCAAGATGCCATTGTTCATCTACCTCACCGAGAACCTGGAATTAATAATTGTCCTCTCTATTCCTCCTACCAAATCATGCCACCATGCTTTCTGTCTGTGTTGAGTCTCATTTGTCAAACATTTATCCACTCTGCAAGATAATTAATATTTTCTTGTAGTTAGTGTATCTTTCATCAGGTTTAACAATCCTTACCCCCTCCTGCCACAACCATTACATTTGGTATAATTCAGAAATATATTAAATTTTCTTAATCCTAGAGTCTAAATGAAAAGTGTAAAATCTGAACAGCAGAATGTTAATATGACTTCCTATAATTTCCTGACATGAACTATTCTCATAAGATCATTAGATCATAAATTATGTGAGATATCTCCCAGTCTGTTGGCATTCTTTAACTAATTATTAAATGTGTGCAGTAATGCCTCTGCTATCTATTCCATAGATTCTTTAAAAAAATGTAGATGCTATTGGCCTATGTTTAATATAAGCACTTTTTTGCTTTTATATCCTCATATCTCATTAGTTAATTAACACTGTCATGTCCACCTGTTCTATTTCCCTGTAAATACCAAAGTGGAATAGCAGGAGAGTGGTTTCAGTGCTCCGTGTTACTGCTACTGCCCCCTTCCCATCCAAGGGAAGTCATTAAAATGTCACCCCTTTGTGGTCAACAGCTCCGGCACGATCTTCCCCAATGATGCACTCCCACTGTGCTGACCTGCTGGACAAACATGGTCATACGGTATAGACTTAAACATTGCTGCAGACTGCAGAACAGGCAGCATCTCTGGAGAGACGGAATGGGTGACGTTTTGAACCGAGACCCTTCTTCAGTTCCTGCCTACACATTGCTTCACAATATTACCCTGTCAATGATGCACTTTTGTTGTTGAAACTTTATGCACACAGTGCATTGGTATGGAAATGCTTTGTTTTTCCAGATTAATGTTTTATAACAGATTCAAAAGAGAGAATAGAAGTTTTGTTAGGTCACAGATGGCAGATAAAACATGACGCTTCCAATTCCTGTACTCGATGGAAACAGCAAGACACCATGTTTCCTGGGCGTCTTGTGTTAAACGTATCTGGGCTACTTACACACAAGCCTTACCTTTCCAACCTTGAATCATATTCAGTGTAAATGCAGAGCTAAAGGAAGATGGAAAGGTTTCTGGATCATATGTTCCTGGAGGGATGGTCGGGATAGAAAGAATAGGTAATGTCATGCTTGCAATGACTTTGAGATATGTACCACACACAAAATAATTGTTGAAATCTTATGTAATTGACGACATTCTGCAGGAATCAGTCTGGGCCATGGTAGATGAGTGGCATTATCCTCCTTGAGTTGGAGAAGAGGAGAATGTGCAACCAATGTTTCTTGATTAGAACGGGTTATGGGGAGAAGACAGAAAAATGGGATTGGGACACAGATATCAGCCATGTTGGAATGGCAGAGTAGACTCGATGGGCCGAATGGCCTAATTCTACTCCTATAACTTGTGAACTAGTGAATGGTTACAATGTTTAGTACTTATACAATAAAATTAGTCCTTTAATACTTAAATTCAAACGTGGGGATTTTTATGGTGAATTTTCAAATTTATCAGAACTCAATTCTTAATCTATAGTTTAACAGTAATTGGACTCAATATTTGTTTCGGGTTTGTTTTGTATTCCAAAGCTAGAAAACATACAATGGAAATACACAGAAACTAAAATACTTGTGCTGTTATAATCTCAGCAGCAGGCAGCACTTGGTGCGTTGCTTACAACTGGCCTGGTTCATGTCAAATGTCTTTTCTTGTTATGGATTATATGCACTTATAATAGACAGCAGGAATATCATAAAATAAGTTCTCGTGTAATTTCTACAGTCAGCAAATTTTATTTCCTAGATTTGAAATCATGCTACACTGAATTAAAATATTTTTCTTTTGATAGTTTCATAGTTTACATACATACATAGCAAATGAAAAATCCCAGGCCTGAACATCTTGGGCAGGTCCTTCCAAAGTGAATGGGTTGTCAAACTGGCATTGGACAAGGGTTGTTATAGATCCTTCAAGACCCATCAGCCTGTGGTAGTTGAGTTATGTATTGCACACCTCCTCACCTGTCTAAAAACAATATCCTTCATAACAAACGTAATTCTGACAGGTGATAAATGTGGACCACATAAGCTAAGAATCACGTGATTTCAACATCAAAAAATTGAATAGATTTATCTCGAACATGGTATACAAAGGTAAACTAATTGTAATGCATTTATTGATTTTTATTTTGTCCATCCTGTTATTTTGGTGATTTTTGAGAGGGTCAAATGCAGGCAGAATGAGTGGTTCAAAGACAAGCTGAATCTTCACGATGAAATTTTAAAACAAAATCTCTTTGTTGCTACCAGTGCCTCTAAACATTTCATATTTTTTGTTGTAAAGTCTTGAACATTGTTAGAAATGCTGAGAATATGCCTCAACTTGGTAAATAACTTTTTAGAAAGAACCCTTTGATTGGTCGAGGTCCCTGGTTCCGTATGGTCTTGTGCTGAGCTGTGGGGTAACGATGCTTCCCATTGAATCTCATCTCTAGTACAATCGATCTCCTGCTCAGTCTGCAATGACAATTGCCAGTCTTTCACCTTGTAAAGCTTCGTGTCATTTCCAGAAGTTCTCTTTCTTGCCTGCAGAAGCCGTCCACTACTGTTAAACACAGTGCCCCGTGTTATTGTGCTCACAATTAAAGTCACATTATGAGCCTATTAGAGCCTTGTACACACAGTCTGTGGCCCGTATTGAGTGTACTTTGCAAAATCCATGTATAATTTACAATACTAAGAGTGCATCTGCTTTCCTTACTGTTCAAAAGCATTTTCTATCTAGTCACGGCCTCTGGGTTTCAGTTCTTGTGGATTATCCAGAGTAGGAAGGCGATTCACTGTGGAACGTATTTTGGGATCATGTCTGGCATGTTATGAAAACATCCGGTGGTGAAAGTATTGCCCATCCTTCCAATTTCATTCATAAATAGAGTTTTCCACATTGCTTTGTGTTCAAATCAATTAGACTGAGAGCACATGATTCCCCAGGGCATCTCTCTGCACGATTGCCCGGTTGCCGTGGGAACTAGAGGTGGTCGTAGGCAGAGGCCGCAGTGGGCGGTGCGCTAGTCCTTGGTGTGGAACTATAATAGTAAGGGGAACCTGAAAGTTAATGGACAAGAAGAAAAGACGGTTGGAAGAACATAACAATGTAGAAACAAAATGTCATGATTCACATCACACGGCACAGCTGAAGCTCTTCAATGGTTAAATATTGTTGAGGATGAAAAGCTCAGCATCCCTCGACTGCTTTGAAAAGCCTGCACTCACAGGGCACTTTCTGTCATTGCTACTGTGGCAGTGAAGCACTGTTGAAAACAACGAGCTGCTTTATTCTCCCCAAACACAGTTTTCTAAATTGGGATGCATTTCCAAAGGTCTCAGGAATTCTCAAGTACTTCACTAAAATGGCCATTTTGTTAATGCTGCACCTAATTAGTGAATAATAGCAGATGATCTATTCTGTGTGGCTGTGTGGTGGAGTCTGATCCACTTTGTGCCCAATCTTCACATGTGCCTAATCACCAGTATGCCCACTAGATCATACATGATCTGAGCTGCCTTTTTTCTTCTACACCTGTAAGTGCGATGAACTTACTCATAAGGCATATTACTATCCTGGCTGACTGCAGAAATCTCTATATGTAGCATAATTTAATTTGATTTTCAGAGTTTGGAACGGTGACACAGCGGTAGAGTTGCTGCCTTACAGCACTTGCAGCGCCAGAGACCCAGGTTCAGTCCCGACTACGGGTCCTGTCTGTACGGAGTTTGTACGTTCTCCCCGTGACCACGTGGGTTTCTCCAAGATGTCCTACACTCCAAGGACGTCCAGGTTTGTGGGTTAAATGGCTTGGTATAAAAGTGAACGTGTCCCTAGTGTGTAGGGTTGTGTCAATGTGCGGGGATCGCTGGTCGGTGCCAAAGGACCGGCTTCCACATTGAATCTCTAAACTAAACTAAACTAATTGTGTTCCAAGCATTTCATGTAAACACTGTTCTCAATCTAAATCTAAAAATTCAATTTACAAAATCATCACAAAAGAAGTAGCCCTGAAACCAATAATAACAGCAGTCACAAAATGAAGAGATGAAGACAGAGTGAGAGTAAAAGCAACATGCACAAATTCCTAGTTGAAGAGAAGTCAAAATTTAACAGGTAAATTCCTCTGATGCTTACTTATTAATCCGGAGTTGGTAAACCGCCAGGCATCGTTATAGGATGTGTAATGGGAGTGAGTGTAGGGGCCTCCTGAATATTCATTTCCTGGAGTTAGAATAATAAATAAAATCATTTTAATTATCACAAGCATTGTGCATAAAATGGTTCAGTTTTGATTAATTAGTGACTAACAGAATAGCCCGGCCTGCCGGTGCTTTTTTGTCTCTTTCTGATGTTCAAAGCAACCATCGAATTTCATGGCTGAGAGAAGCATTTTGTGTTACCAAAGCAACACATCAACAATCCAGGTCAACAGGAACAAGGAGAACATCTTCTGCTCAGTACATGCATGTTTCATCTTGTCTCATTGCAGAAATACGTAATCGCCTCCAAACAGAGTCAGTGGGTCAGCAAAGGGCTGTTCAATCATTAACTGCAGTGAAACTTCCAATTCATGGCAATTATTGTTGGGTACAAGAGTGAACTTCCTGGTGTGCAAATGTTAACAGAACTTTTTTAAATTTGTCAATGTCTGCACTTCAGCAAAGTCCCAGATAAAAAATATAATTCTATATTTACAAAAACCCCACCATTTTACACCAAATATATTCATTCTCAGAGTTCCAGCCGACCGACATCATTTCTATTTGAAGTTGGTGAACTGTGGAGTTGTCCACAATTTGTGAACTTAGAGTCTGCTCATTATTGAAGCTATTAATGTCTGGCCATGCAAGAAGCTAGAAAATAATCAGTGGCAACAACCATGGCTGTTCTATTTTTTGCTTCCTCCTATTTTATTCATCTCAATCAACAAATATTCACACTCCTTCTTAGGAAAACTGGACAATTTTGAGACAAAATGTGTGTTTATTTGATGGTACTGGCAGACAACTGCTTGTGAGTGAATTATGTATTAATTAAGGTAAAAAGTGTTCAAACTAGTGTTTTATATTCTTGTGGTGGTGTAAATATCAAGTCCTGGGTAGTGCAGTGGTGCAGCCATGGGACCCAGACTTCAATCCTGACCCCTGGTGCTGTTTGTGTGGAGTTTGCATGTTCTCCCTTGATTAGTGGGTTCCCCTTGGTGCTTCAGATTCCTCTCATATCCCAAATACATTTAGATTGGCAAGTTAATTGGCCTCCATAAATGACCCAACTTGTGAATGGTAGAATCTATGGGGTGTTGCTGGGAATGTGGAAAGAATAAACATTACTGTAAATAAACGCCTGATAGTCACAGAGTGATACAGCGTGGAAACAGGCCCTTCGGCCCAACTTGCCCATACTGGCCAGTCAGCTTACACCCGTGAGCCAAAGGGCCTGTTTCTCTTCTGAAAGACTCATAGACTATGATTCTTGGTCAGAGAGGAATTTGTATTTATATTGGACCTTTTACAAGCTGTGGGCATCCTGAGATGCTTCATGACAACTGAAATAGTTTGCAGGTATAATCATTGTTACAGTGGAGAGCAATGTAGCAGTCAATTTGCATACAATCGTATGTCATGAAAATCAATGTAATAAATGGCCAGATAATCTATTTGTGATATTTATTCAGTCTACCAGGAAGAACCTGTTTGTTTTTTTCAAAATATTGCCATGATGTTGGGAAAGATTGGACAGGTTGGGATTGTTCTCTTTGAAATGGTGGGAAATTAGAAGAGAATTAATTAAGGCACATTAAATTATGCGAGACTTCAGTGGAGGGATCACAGGAAATAGATTGGTTATGAAACGTGGAGGGCCGATCAGTTCTACCTTGTCACTCTGCAATCATTTACCTGGGTGCAAATTACAGGTCTTAGGCCACTTCAACAATGACATGTGGGTGTGTGGAAATCACTGGACATGACAGCTTACCGGTCACCATTCCAGCAATGGCAGATGATGTGTAACTGGCCTGGCTGTTTGCAGGAATGTGAGGGGGATATCCTGGCAGTGTTGAGCTCATAATTTCACGCCCTGAAAAACATCATAATTTGTAAAATTCTGGTTCATAGGTGTGATCACAATAGCTCTACTGATTTCATCTTTAAATAAAATACTGCTTTTAAAAATCTGCTTTTCCCCCACTTTTGTTGTCCGAGGTACGTTGTAGTAAACCATACTCACCAGCCACACCAAGGACCGTGTCTGTAAATGTGCAGGAAGGAACTGCAGATGCTGGTTTATACCGAAGATAGACACAAAATGCTGGAGTAACTCAGCGGGACAGACAGCATTGAATGGACATGGTCTGAAGAAGGATCTCAACCCAAAACGTTACCCATTCCTTCTCTCCAGAGATGCTGCCTGTCCCGCTGAGTTACTCCAGCATTTTGTGTCTATCCTTGTCTGTAAATATCCTTTGGTGACCAGAGGTAGCAGATTATTCAGACTTTGAGACATTTCATCCATTGTATCCAATATCTGCAGATTTGACGTTGCCCAGCAGGTGGCTGCTGCAAAACGATCAGTAGAAATTTTAAATGATAGTCCCTTTCCAAGCCTGAACTTGGAAGCTACACATGGTGGCTTACCTGTACTGTAGCTGAGGCCCGCTAACTAGAGACCAGAACTCATCCCTCAAACTCTGAGACTGCTGGAGCTTATGCAACCTCACACCTGGTGGTGGGTGTATGGAACAAGCTGCCAGAGAAGGTAGTTGAGGCTGGGACTATCCCAACATTTAACAAACAGTTAGACAGGTACATGGATAGGTGGACATGAATGGTGTCGGAAAATAACTGCAGATGCTGGTACAAATCGAAGGTATCACAAAATGCTGGAGTAACTCAGCGGGTCAGGCAGCATCTCTGGAGAGAAGGAATGGGTGATGTTTCGGGTCGAGACCCTTCTTCAGACAGCTGCCTGACTCGCTGAGTTACTCCAGCATTTTGTACATGAATGGTGATCATTTTCCAATGTTCTTTCAATTCTGGATCAGTTCCTGTGGATTGGAGGGTAGCTAATGTTATCCCACTTTTCAAGAAAGGAGGGAGAGAGAAAGCAGGGAATTATAGACCAGTTAGTCTGACATCAGTGGTGGGGAAGATGCTGGAGTCGATTATTAATGATGTAATAGTGGTGCATTTGAATAACAGGATCGTTCCGAGTCAGCATGGATTTAGGAAGGGAAAATCGTGCTTGACTAATCTTCTGGAATTTTTTGAGGATGTAACTAGTAAAATGGACAAGGGAGAGCCGGTGGATGTGGTGTACCTGGACCTTCAGAAAGCTTTTGATAAGGTTCCACACAGGAGATTAGTGGGTAAATTAGAGCACATGGTATTGGGGGTAGGGTGCTGACATGGATAGAAAATTGGTTGGCAGACAGGAAACAAAGAGTAGGGATAAATGGGTCCCTTTCAGAATGGCAGGCAGTGACTAGTGGGGTACTGCAAGGCTCGGTGCTGGGACCGCAGCTATTTACAATATACATTAATGATTTAGATGAAAGAATTAAAAGTAACATTAGCAAATTTGCAGATGACACAAAGCTGGATGGCAGTGTGAACTGTGAGGAAGATGCTATGAGGTTGCAGGGTGACTTGGACAGGTTGGGTGAGTGGGTAGATGCATGGCAGATGCAGTATAATGTGGATAAGTGTGAGGTGGCAAGAACGGGATGGCAGATTATTATCTGAATGGTGTCAGGTTAGGAAAAGGGGACGTACAATGAGACCTGGGTGTCCTAGTACATCAGACACTGAAAGTAAGCATGCAGGTACAATAGGCAGTGAAGAAAGCTAATGGCATGTTGGACTTCATAACAAGGAGAATTGTGTATAGGAGCAAAGAGGTCCTTCTGCAGTTGGACATCTGGAGTATTATGTGCAGTTTTGGTCTC
Source organism: Rhinoraja longicauda (assembly GCF_053455715.1). Taxonomy (NCBI): domain Eukaryota; kingdom Metazoa; phylum Chordata; class Chondrichthyes; order Rajiformes; family Arhynchobatidae; genus Rhinoraja; species Rhinoraja longicauda. The sequence goes on from NW_027602407.1 coordinate 21,990, forward strand.
CTAATTTGAGGAAGGACATTCTTGCTGTTGAGGGAGTGCAGCGTAGGTTCACCAGGTTAATCCCCGGGATGGCGGGACTGTCATATGATGAAAGAATGGGTCGACTGGGCTTGTATTCATGGAATTTAGAAGGATGAGAGGGGATCTCATGGAAACATATACAATTCTTAAGGGATTGGACAGGAAACATGTTCCTGATGTTGGGGGGGGGGGGGGGTCCAGAACTAGGGGCCACAGTTTAAGAATAAGGGGTGGGCCATTTAGAACTGAGATGAGGAAAACCTTTTTCACCCAGAGAGTTGTGAATTTGTGGAATTCACTGCCTCAGAAGGCAGTGGAGGCCGATTCACTGGATGTGTTCAAAAGAGCTCTTAGGGCTAGTGGAATCAAGGGGTATGGGGAGAAGGCAGGAATGGGGTACTGATTGTGGATGATCAGCCATGATCACAATGAATGGCGGTGCTGGCTCGAAGGACCGAATGGCCTCCCCCTGCGTCTATTGTCTATGTATCTATGTGTCTATGACAGGTTTGGAGGGATATGGACCAAACGCAAGCAGGTGGGACTAGTGTAGTTGGGACATGGTGGCCGGTGTGGGCAAGTTGGGCTGAAGGGCCTGTTTCCACACTATGACACCATGACCCTATGACCTGCAAAGCCAGTATCTTCAGGGGAAAGGGGAAAGGGTGCAAGGTTATATAAAATCTGAATAACCCAAATATAGCATCCCTTTATTCACATGAATATAGTCTGATATACTTCTGTGGCTACTTGCAAAATAAAAATCTACAGAAATCACCCTCTCTACAAACCAGCTTGAAAGCACACTCTGTGAATGCTGAAGATTCACATTGAGAATGAAACTCTTGCACTCTCTTTGGCTCTTGAACAATTATAAGATGAACGAAGTGAAAGGTGTTTATGGATGAAGGTGATAGGTTCATATAATATATAATGTAAGACCGGCCATATGTGCTGGAGCTGGAAACACCTCCGCAGTGGCTCCAGTGGAATCCCACACCATTGCAATGCTTCCCCCAAACCCCTGGTCAAACACAGTATCTCCTCAGTTTAAACCAGCATCTGCAGTTCCTTCTTACATACTTCGGATGTTGGGGTTTCTGGTTTACTGATAATAAGTACGTCTGAAATGGCAGGAGGCAGAGCAGGAACTAATTGTGGCACCTCATTTAGAAATACAGCTTAAATACATGTAGATAGTTAATAGGGTTAAAATGGGGCCGCAGACTGTCCACAGATACAGTTCTTTAGACGATGTGCAGTTCAAGTAGACACAGCCTGCCAATAAGCCCGAGGCATAGATTAGTGGGTCTCATTATATTGTTATTTGTTATATGAGAAATAGCCCCATGGTCATTTGTCAAGACACAACTAACTGACCACCGAGAAAAACATAATTGAAAACAATTGAAATACATTCAAGCATAAAAAATAATTGTGGTCACAAAATGCTGGAGTAACTCAGTGGGTCAGGCAGCGTCTCCGTTTGTACCAGCATCTGCAGTTATTTTCCTATATAAAAATTTACTGTTGTCATTCTCAATTCCAGCAAACAGTCAGACAGTGAAAGAACAAATAACAAAATACTAATTTTCTGTCAATTCCAGCAAAGTAATATATATATTACAACAGAGTGTCATTTATTGTCATTGTCATTTATTGTTTTATATATTTTACATCTGAATGAGGAATATAATGGGTAGTTTCAGGCTCATGGCCCTAGATATTCCAGCATGTACTCACTGGCATTGTTTTACCATTTTCTAATTGTTTGTCCACTGTACGCCCGAGCTCTCTACAGAAATACTCACCTGTCACTACTGAGTATCCCTGTGACCCAGAGAGATTCCTGCCCAGTGGAGTGACAGAAGAAGCCAAACTTGGTTTCCCTTCATCCATTCCATTGTTTAAAGATGAGAGTGGATACAGCGAAGCCTGGAACATGAATAACAACAGGATTGCAGTTTACGATGCTGGCTGACAAGAGAGAGTTTCTCTCAGCAGATGGTAGCATTTAGCCTGTTTTATAAACAGATTACCAACCTTGAGGGGGCCAACTTGCCCACACTGACCAGTATGTCCCACATACACTAGTCCCTTACCTGCCTATGAATAATCCCACATGCCTACATTTGGCCCATATCCCTCTAAACCTGCCCTATCCATGTACCTGTCTAATTGCTTCTTAAACGTTGCAATCGTCCTACCTCCTCCAGCAGCTCGTTCCATACACCCACCACCCTTTGTGTGAAAGTTACCCCTCAGATTCCTACAAAATCTATTAATAATAGGACAGCAAAGTTTCTTCTTTACCACATCGTGTCAAGAAAATGTGCGGATAGTAATAACTTTATGTGTCATCATCTATCAATTTATTAAGACTTACCGTCTGTAGACGAGTCACGTAGTGATAGAGTTGTATCACACGGAATGGCCTCTGGCACCACATCTATCGCAACCCATCAATGCTAATCCCATTTGCCCAAATTAGGTGCCTATCCTTCTATGCCTTGCCTATTCAAATGTTTGTCTAAATGTTTGTTAAAAGTAGTGATGCCACCACATTCTCTGGAAGCAAGTTCCAGATATCACCCATTCTTTGTGGAAGAATAAAACTTCCATTCAAAGTCCCTTCAAAACTCCTTCCTCCAACTTTAAACTAATGGCCTCTTATATTTAAGACCCATACCACAGGAGAGAGATTCTGACTATCTAACCAGTCTATGTCTATGAATTGTGCATGTCTCCATCAGGCTAATCCTCATCTTCCTACACTCCAAGGAAAACTAACAGCCTATTCAATCTCACTTTACAACTCATCATCCAGCACTCTGTATTTCTCTATACTCTGACCAGAGTAACTACAGCTTTCCTTTAGCATGGTGACCAGACCCACAAACAATATTCCAAGTGAGGTGTAACCAATGTTTCATAAAGTTGCAACATAGTCTCCCAACATTTATATTCCATGCCCCATGATGGCAAGAATGCCCTATGCTTTCTTTACCAGTATGTATACCTGCGTGGCCACTTTCAGGGAACTATGTACTTTAATCCTGAAAACCCTCTGTTCATGAAACATTCCTTAGGATCCGACCATAAACTGTATATTCTACACTTATTTGACTTCCCAAAATATATCGCTTCACACTTGTCGGGATTAAATTTCATCTGAAAACTCACTGCCCAAATTTCCACCCCAACCATGTGTAGGAAAGAACTGCAGATGCTGGTTTAAATCGAAGGTAGACACAACATGCTGGAGTAACTCAGCGGGACAGGCAGCATCTCTGGAGAGAGGGAATGGGTGACGTTTCAGGTCCAGACCCTTCAGACAATAGACAATAGACAATAAGTGCAGGAGGAGGCCATTCGGCCCTTCGATCCAGCACCGCCATTCAATGTGATCATGGCTGATCATTCTCAATCAGTACCCCGTTCTGATTGAGAATGATCAGCCATGATCAGGCTGATCTGTCCTGCTGAGTTACTCCAGCATTTTGTGCCTTCCTTCCATCTCATCCATAGCCTAGTCTGAGACAACCTTCCCCTTCTCCACAATTCATTCAAGACAACGTCATTTCTGGTGTGCACTAACATCTCAGAACCTTTATTAGCACAGTGTAGCTGAATAATTCAAAACAGCGTTCCATGAGGGGAAAGAACATATAACCATTAATTCACAAAAGCATGTTTTACTGATTAATCCTGCTACATGCTCTCACGTATGCATGCAAGTGTCAAGTGACTGGAATGGTGGGCAGCCAATTTAGCAGAGTTCACACAGGACATGCATCCTGGTATAATAAACTTCAGCACAATGGTATATTTTGAATTTCAATAGTTAACCATGACTTTGGACGCTGTGCCAGGAGTGCTGGCTGTTCTTCACTCACCTGCTCCCCCTTGTTGTGGCTGCCAGTTGCAAAGACGTCTGCATAACGTTGCCGTTCAAAGGCACAGTCCAGGGCCTCGAGCTGCTGGGCAAAAGCCTCGGTACGGAGTTGCTTTCGAGGACCTCCACTACCTCTCTGGGAATCAGCGCTGATCACACAAATATCGTCCTCACCTGTAACAAGAACATTAAAAAATCATTTATAATTGTTGCACTTATTTAACCAAAATAATGTTTAAAGAAATCCAGTGAGCCACTTCTCAACTTGATTCTTATTAACCCAAAAATCTATTTTCTCTGTGGTATATGTTGACTTTAACATTTCTCACATGTGCTTTTGTGCAATTATTGAACTTGGACACCAAATCACTTTCACAGTCCTTGTCAAAATAGAGTCACGTTATTGCGATATACTACATTTGTGCATTCTTGATCCACTGCTTCGATCCATGATCAATTCACATCCAAAAATGCCATTTCCAGAAACAACAATATCAGGGCTCAATTTACAATCAGCATTTCACACACACAGCAATACCCCATTCTTAAACCTCATTCATCTATTTTAAAATTAGTCTATATATTACCTATCCATGTTCTCCACAGATGCTGCCTGACCCGCTGAGTTTCTCCAGCACTCTGTGAAACGTCACCTACCCATGTTCTCCACAGATGCTGCCTGACCCGCTGAGTTATTCCAGCACTCTGTGAAACGTTACCTATCCATGTTCTCCAGAGATGCTGCCTGACCTGCTGAGTTACTCCAGCACTCTGTGAAACGTTACCTATCCATGTTCTCCACAGATGCTGCCTGACCCGCTGAGTTACTCCAGCACTGATTTTATATCGGTAATAGTAGCTTCCTAGAAAGTAATTCTTGTTATTGCTCTGGGATCATTCCTACCAGTTCCCTACAGATATGCCCTTGATGCAGTTTCTATGGGTTTTCAAACAGCATTCTATAAAATGTCACACAAGATGTTATTATGTAAATTTTCCACATCGAGTCCTTGTGATGTGGAATAGCTGAAAAGGTGGGGAAACTAACTTAATAGTACGTACTATTCAAAGGGAGAACATAAAGAGCTGTACAGAGAGATCATGGTTGTGGGGTTAATTGGATACTTTGCCAAAGAGTGCACAGACTAGATCGGCCCCTGTGTCTTTGTAAACTTCCATCTGAGACCTGACGAGAGATTTAAGTCTGTGAACATTTATTGGAAAAGAACAGATAATATTAAATAAACTTTGTTAAAAATAACCACAAACATAAGGAATGTGAACTGAAAGGTGCAGAAAATTTGCTATTGACTATTCCATATGGAGAGAAATGAAATTGTTTAATTAATGAGCCCAGCAGGTTGACTAGAGAATGTAAATGTATTGGAAGACACTAGAATGAATGAAAACCAACCAATTAGACAAAAGAATTAACTGCTCACATTCTTACATAATTCACAAATAAATCTACATTTTGTCCATTGGCAGAGTATTTTCCATCAGTTAAATAGGACAACTAGAACCTAGTGACTATTCCATATGATGCAAATAACTATTAGTTATTTAATGGGATGTCACGGTGGCGCAGCGGTAGTGTTGCTGCCTCACAGCGCCAGAGAGCTGGGTTCGATCCTGACCACGGGTGCTGTCTGTACGGAGTTTGGGCGTTCTCACCGTGACCGCGTGGGTTTTCTCCGGGTACTCCGGCTTCCCCCACACTCCAATGACATTCAGGTTTGTAGGTTAATTGGCTTCCGTAAATTGTAAATTGTCCCTAGTGTACAGGATAGTGCTAGTGTACTAGCATGTGCTTGGTGGGCTGAAGGGCCTGTTTCCATGCAGTATCTCTAATGTCTAATGGATGGACATATGACCCATAAATACATTTTTCTTCATCCCAAGACAGTGACCCCTGGTTCTGAACACTTTAGTAAATGGAATAACCTCTCAGCATCTTTTCTGTAAATCCCTTTCAGAACTTTGAACATCTCAATGAGATTTCATCTCATTCATCTGAACACCAGTAGCCATGAGCTAATTGCTCACTTATTCTTCATAGAGCAATCCCCTGGAATTGACCTTGTACATATACACTGGACAAACTCCAAGCCAGGACAGTCTTGCTGCTCAGGTACTACTGACTCAACATTTCCGGACAGCTAAGTCAAACCAGCAGGCTCGTAACATTATCATCCGTCTACTAATTACCTATGAATCATTGCCACCTTGTCTGAACAATGAAGACAAACCAACTCTGTCCTTTATTCATCTAATATGATTACTTTGTGCACCGTGCTACTAATGACATCTTAATTACAACTCCATTAAGTCAGTTGATAAATGTAGGTATGGATGTAGAGGAAAGCCTTATACACCAGATGGACCTCAACTCTGACCCCTACATTGTGTTGTCTAAACTGATTTTGGTCGAGTTCGCTACATGGACGATACAGCTGGCCTCAGCAGCACCTAAATACGGGAGGGAAAGCCAAAGATTACTGTAGTCTAGCAATGTTCCCAGGAGGGTTGGGGAAGGGGGTTATCTATAGGGAACAGTAGCTCATGATCAAGAGACCCGTGTTAACAATACAGGGACAAGTTCAAAAAGTCCCAGATCAGGTGCAGTGGTTACATTTGGTTAATTAAATTACCTAGAATTAAATACTGAGAAAATGGCAGTGTGGTTAGCAGGGGAAATAAAAGCTTTTGATATCAGGAGGGGGAGAGTAAGTGTCAGGTAATTTGTTTAGGGAGATTGGTCATGGGAAGGGAACATACAAAATAACCGGTGAATGTGAAGATGCAGAGGAACAAAGTAACCTTGGAGCTTACATACATAACTCATTAAAGGGAGCAGAACATGTAGACATGGTGATTAAAAAAGCATATAGGATGCTTCCTTTATTAGTCATTGTGTAGAATCATAAACCAGGCATGAAATGGATACCATGTTAATTAGGCCACAGATTGAGTATTTGATTTCTTATCACCATCTTTCAGGACTGGAAAATGTTAGCTCTAAGGAAATATTGGAGAGGTTGAGATTTTTCTAAATGGAACTCAGGAGACCGAGGGGTGATTTAACCAAAATGTATAAAGTTATGAAGATTCTAGATAAATAGAAAGGACTTGTCTCCTTTCTTGAGGTTCAAACGCCAGGGAGCATAGATTTGAAGTCATTGGCAGAGACATGCGAAGTAAGGAACATGATTTTAATCCAGCATGTGGAATTCACTGCCTACTAGGGTGGTATAGGATGAAGAATCCCTGGCAGTATACTTGAAGGCTGTAAGTTACAGGACTAGAGTTCTAGTCCTGAGAGTTGCAATGTTCCTGGGTGCGTCTTTCTTGGCCAGCACAGATTCAATGGACCAATTGACCTCCTGTGCCATACATTGTCTGTGTTTTTTGAAAAATAAACTAGTCTCAGTAACAAAGTTCATGCAATTTTGACTGTTGTAAAATGCCACTTGTCTCATGAACTTCCTACTGGATGGGCAGGGTGTGTGGGGGTGGGTTGCTGCCCATACCTGGTTTGTGTAAGATGTGATTCCAGATACACAGCACTGTTTTAGGGCAATCCCTCAGGATCGAGGATGACTTGTGCTCATGTTCTGCGGGTTGCACAGATGGAGCAGGAGGTGCCCAATGGTGATGTTGTATAATTTATGTAGGACTTCCCTATCCTCCTGATACATGCCAGTGGGGCTCCCAATACCATCCCAAGTGTTCCTTGACCATTTTGAGCTGTCGTGGGATAGAGATTCCCAAAAGTAAGTGGAGATGTTGCAATTTTTCAATTTTCTTTGATGCTGGGCATTCGAGTTGCTGCACCAGGCCGCGATGCAACCAGTCAATGGGCTGTTCACGGTAGAAGTTGAAGAGAGTATTCATTGACAGACTGAATCTCTTCAATCTTCTCTGGAAGTAGAGGCATTGATGGGCTTTCTATATAATTGCATCAGTTTGCTGGTTCCAGGAATTTGAAGCTTGTGACTCTCTCCACCATCGTCCCATCAGTATAGACCGGTTTGTGGGTCCTCATTCTACCTCCTCCAAAGTCCACAATCAGTTCCTTGGTCTTACTGTGATTGAGAGCAAGGTTATGTTTCTGGCACCATTTGGTCAGTCGATCGATCTCCCTCCTATTCTCTGATTTATCACCATCTGTAACTCGTGGTGTCATCGGCAACCTTGAAGATGGAGTTGGGACTGTGTCCGGCCACACAGTCACGCGTACAGAGTGAGTAGAGCAGGGGGTGAGCACACAGCCTCGAGGTGCTCCTGTACTGATTGTTACTGAGGAACAAGTGTTTCTGCCAATTTGAACAGACTGTGGTCTGTGGACGAGGAAGTCGAGGATCCAGTTGCAGAGGGTTGCGCAGAGAGACAGTTCCATGAGCTTGGCAACCAGCTTGGAGGGATGGTGGTATTGAATGCTGAGCTGTAGTCTATAAACAACAGCCTGACGCAAGTGTTTTCATTGTCCAAGTGGTCCAGTGTGGAGTGGATAGCCAGGGAGATCGCATCCTCCGTTGACCTGTTGTGACGGTTGGCAAACTGTAGTGGGTCGAGGTTCATGTGGTAGGAGATGATATCCACCATAACCAACCTCTCAATGCACTTCATCACCATGGACGTTAGTGCCACTGGTCGATGGTCATTGAGGCACGACACCTTCCTCTTCTTGGGCACTGGTATTATTGATGCCCTTTTAAACCAGGTGGGAACTTCAGACCTCAGTAATGAGGTTGAAAACCTCCACAAAAACTCCAGCCAGTTGGTCTGCACAGGTTTTGAGAACACGACCAGGTAACGATCAGATCCAGACGCTTTCCCAGGGTTCACGCCCCTGAAGGATCTTCTGACGTCGGTCTCTGTGATTATAATACCGTCGGCACATATGGGGCTCGAGAAGGCTATCAAAGCATGAGTAGAATACATTGAGCTCGTCATGCTTCACTGTTGTTTGAGCTGCCCCCTGATTCACCTGATGTTGGAGTAACACAGCGGGTCAGGCAGCATCTCAGGAGAGAAGGAATGGGTGACGTTACGGGTGGAGATCCTTCTTCAGATTCACCTTGTGGAAAGTGATGATGTACAAGCCCTACTACAATTGATGAACATCCACATCCTCCAGCTTGGAGCGTCACAGCATCAGAGTGCATGAATCCTGAAGGGTGGAGCGTGCTCACTCCGCTGAGATCGTTACATTGATGGGGTTGTAATTAGATGGAACAAGAGAATGCTGGAAATACTCATAGGTCAATCATTGTGATATAAGAAAATAACTGCAGATGCTGATACAAATCGATTTATTCACAAAATGCTGGAGTAACTCAGCAGGTCAGGCAGCATCTCGGGAGAGAAGGAATGGGATGGGATCATTGTGGGAAGGAATGGGAAGGAATGGGATCATTGTGATGTTCTCTCCACAGATGCTGCTAGGCTTGTTCGGTAGTTACAGTATTCTCGATTTTATTCCAGCTAATTATAACCATATCAGTTTACTCTCAATCTCAACAGCTTGTTGACAGTGCTGTCAAACAATTTGCTCTTCAAAAACTGTTCACTGATGCTCATAATGGAAAGAAAGAGGCAAGGAGAGGGTGATTGTTTATGACATCAATTTCTAAAGCACCAAACTGCACCTAAGATGATGAGAATGTCTTTACTGCTCGTCCCCTGTAGAAAGAAGGTTCATCTAGTAAATGAAACTTCAAATTGAAAATTTAAAAAGGGTAAAGAATTAAGTAAATGGAACTTTGATGAAGTTACCTGATAGTCCGCAGAAGAAGGTCAACTTTTGGAACAGTCTTTGACAAATGGCAAATATGCGAGCAAACTGATCATCTAAATATGACATCAAACTGTTATCTTACAGCATCCGGGGATATCGGGAAAGGGCAGAATAATCGCAAATCAGCCATGATATTGAATGGTAAAAACAGCAAGCTAAACAGACTATAGGCACAAAAAGCTGGAGTAACTCAGCAGGACAGGCAGCATCTGTGGAGAGAAGGAATTTGCGACGTTTCAGGTCAAGACCCTTCTTCAGACTAACAGACTATTAGCCTGTGATACACCAGGTATTATTTGAGTGATTTATTAGTGTTTTACATGATCAGATTCAGGCAACAACTCTGAAAACCTGACTGTCTATCCTACCAGCAAACGGTTTCATATGTTTTAATTATGAGTAATAAATGATTACTTATATGTTTCATATGTTTTAATGACAAGTACTAAAGGATGATTACTTCCAATCAAAGACAAAAGTTACCTTTTAACTCAGCACTACAACTGCCACGTGTTTGACCAGTGATCAACCCGCACACGAACACTATCCCACACACGAGGAACAATTTTATCATTTACAGAAGCCAATTCACCTACAAAGCTGTACGTCTTTGGAGTGTGGGAGGAAACCGGAGCGCCCGGAGAAAACCGACACGGTGACAAGGAGAAGGTAAAACCTCCGTACAGACAACACCCGCAGTCAGGATCAAACCCAGGTCTCTGGTGCTGTGAGGCAGTAACTCATATAAAATCCAGGAACTCAAAAATCCAGTTTTCAAAACATAAATGCTGGCATCTCTCAGCACGGTACCCTTTAGATTTCCAAAATCTTTCATATCCTTTAATTTTACAAAGCAGCTGATAATTTTCCAGTCTCTTATGTTTCCTAGAAATATTAGATTGGAAAGATTTGGAAGAATTTATCCAAACTCTAAGCTGTGATTCCAACTCTTGTTCTGCTGAAAACCCAAACCTTCTTAGAAATAGTGTCAGTACTAGGCACAATGAGCTAACTAAGATTACAGTTCCCCACCTTGCCAAATCATGGTTTATCGATGGTAATTTCATGGCACTAAATCACTCAATGAAGAAAACACGATTTTTACAAGCACTTAAAATCTGAAAGTTAAAAAAATAATTCAGCAGCAGTTTGTAATCAGACTCAGAATTCGAGTGGACTCAGCACCACTTCACATAACTCAGTCTGGTCTCCTTACTTTCAGCAAGTTTCCTCTTGGTTTCGTTACTGGACTGTACAATCCCAAGGAGGCCATTAATGGAGTAGGAGGAGCCCAGGGAGTCACCAGGCGGTGGAGACTCTGGCGGCGTGACTGTCGAGTTGGGCACTGAAAAAAAGCAACAGAATCCAAGGTCAAAATTATCATTCCCGATCATTCAAAGGGCCTTCATTACTGAGACTAAGTAGACACTAAATATGCAAGGACCAGTGAATTTGTGGCAAACCTCATGACTGGACCAACTTTTATCCAAGAATCACTGTATAAACATCAAAATGGGAATTAATTGTTTGGCTTTCTTGTCCCGGGGAACTGACAATGACTGAATACAACTTATCATCTACCAGTTGACAGAAACAAATTCAGCAAAGGTCAGGACTCACTTGATAAAACTCACTATTATAAGAGTAATAAAGTCATAATAAAATGTATAATGATCGGAAACAGGACATTTGACCCCTTCCCCTGAGGTTAGGCATATTGGAAACATAGAAAACAGGTGCAGGAATAGGCCATTTGGCCCTTCGAACCAGCTCTACCATTCGATATGATCATGGCTGATCATCCAAAATCAGTTCCCCGTTCCTGCTTTCTCCCCATATCCCTTGATTCCGTTAGCCCTGAACGCTATATCTAACTCTCCTTTGAATACATCCCATTGAGTTGTTGAATAATGGTGGATTGGGCAACTGGGTTGGTTGTGGATACTAGTTACAAATGATATGAATTAATCTTAATGCCCTATAATATAATTATCGGTTGAACTAATATTGTTGTGATACGCTTTTGTCCATTTAAAAATAAGCACCAGAACTAAGAATAGTATGAGCCATTGGTGCCAACTATCCTTGACTTACCAATAAGGGCATAAAATGTGACTAAAGATTGGTTGAGTAAGATGCCAGCAATTTCCTTCATGCTTGTTGAGTCTTTTGATAACCTCCATAACTTTATCCATCGAAGATAGACACAAAATGCTGGAGTAACTCAGCGGGACAGGCAGCGTCTCTGGAGAGAAGGAATGGGTGACGTTTCGGGTCGAGACCCTTCTTCAGATCTTCAACCTGCCACCGCTATCCAGGGTAATTTACTGTAGTTAATTTACCTTTCATTTACCTGGAAGGAGACTACAACACCATAGGGAAACCCACGTGGTCATACGAAGAACATATAATCACACACGGTCTAGGCTTAAACTCAGGGGTGACCGCGCTTTTGCGGTTGCAGCTCCTAGACTGTGGAACAGCATCCCTCTCCTGATCAGAACTGCCCCCTCCATCGACTCCTTTAAGTCCAGGCTCAAAACATATTTCTACTCCCTAGCGTTTGAGGCTCATTGAGGAGGCGCTGTGAACTGTTTGCGTGCTACTGTATGTTTTCATTTTTTTTTCTATTGGAACCTAATCAAATGTACAGCACTTTGGTCAACGTGGGTTGTTTTTAAATGTGTTATACAAATAAAATTGACTTGACTTGACTTGACACACAGAGCAACGGAAGTCAGGATTCATGAATGGGTTGAAGAAGGGTCTCAGTCTGAAGAAGGCCCGAGACGTCACCCATTCCTTCTCTCCAGAGATGCTGCCTGACCCACTGAGTTACTCCAGCACTCTGTGAAACGTCACCTATCCATGTTCTCCACAGATGCTGCCTGACCCGCTGAGTTACTCCAGTTTTTTGTGTCTACTTTCATGTTGGGTGACTGGAGTTGCAGGGGATACAGAGAACTAAGAACAATGGCACGAAACAGAGGCAACTTGGACAACTATGTTGACATTTTAAAGTGATGCCTGAATTATTTCAAAGAAAAGCATAAACTAAACTTAAGTTTGAAACTCATTTTAATATTTCTTGCTTGTAGCTCATTGCAAGGAAGGCGGACCAAGATTCCGTTAAACTGAGAAACCATGACCCTATTAAAAGTGTACCATTTTTCAGCCATTGAATATTTTTTTCTCTTGCAATGATATACGGGTTGTTTTAATTAAGGAAATGTATGGCCTGATCCGTTTACATCATCAGTGTTCACAGGTCACTCCAGATCCGGGTCTCTCTGACATTCAGGCAGTGTTATGATCCAAGATCCAAAATACTCACTACCATTGCTGGGAATTTCCAGCTTGCATACCCACGATATAAATCTTATCTTTATATAAATGCACTCTGCACCTGTAAACCACTAAATGAAATATTATCAACAACTAATCCAAAAATCTATACCAGCAGGTTTAATCTCCTCTAACATTGGGGCCAGTACATATCTGCAACATTGATTTCCACATTAAAACAAAATGCACAAGCAGGCTGAAAATGTGGAACATTTACCTTTGCAAAGGCAAGAATGAACCAAAGTAGGGGAGTTTTAGTGAAGGATGGGTTGAAAAAGAGAAGGCTTTTAATGGAGGGAATAAAGTGGCAAAGTATCGAGGGTTCACAAAGAAGCTGTACAATAAAACTCTGATTGTTGAAAGTTCTGTTTCAAAAAAAGGAGGGAAGAGAAGCTGGAAATAAACACAAAAAGCTGGAGTAACTCGGCGGGACAGGCAGCATCTCTGGAGAGAGAAGGGACGGGTGACGTTTCTGGTCGGGACCAAGCTTCAACCTGGGACTGTTTGGATGGCTGACCTGAGGCTCAGTGGAATGCCTGGCATCAGATCAGTTATGGTTGCAGATGCAGCTAGAAAAGTGACTGTAAAAAGATTTGTAAATGAGCATTTTGTACATTGGCAAGAAGAGGGTCCTCAGAGGACATAACTAATGGGCGAGCAGGCTGGGTATAGGGTGGCCATACAGACTTTAGGGAAGTTGGAATAGGTGTAGAGTAAAGAAGGCTGGTGAGAGGAACACTTGTAACATGGAGTCTTGATGTAGCAAAGGCATTGCAGCAAGTTTCAGTGCCTCGAAGAGTTGTTAAGATAAAATTTGACACTGCTGCGAAGGTGAAACCACGTGGTTTTGGTAATGTCTAGAATATGGTGAAACTCAGTGTAAGATCCCACCTCATCTGCATCAATCTCCATCAGCCAGAGCAGAGCACGTAGTCAATAGAAGATCGACTTCAAACTGAAGGGTATCATTCCTTCTCTCCAGAGATGCTGCCTGACCCGCTGAGTTACTCCAGCTTCTTGTGTCTATCTTCACTGTACATAAGCCCTCATATACATCTTAGATAAGCAGCACAGTTGGCCTCATCTTTGTGAATTTCTAATCTTGCACAATTGAAATATCATGAAACTTGTGTGACATAATTCCAGCACTGCGATATTCAGATGTGGACCTTTTGTAAAGTTTGTTTCCATATGAATGTAATGGTACATAATAACTGAACTATGAACACAATATCATGGGGTAAACAGCATTCCAGACCATATTCTGACATATCTCTGTTACTCACCCAAAGTATGCCCTGGACTAAGTCTCGTCCCAGGATGGTCTTCAAGAGGTAGATGAAATGGTTGTTGAACTTTCGTTCTGATAATTCTGACAACAAAATGGAAAGGTTTAATAATTCACTCATCACTCCTTTGCATAGAGTCATAGAGTGATACAGTGTGGAAACAGGTCCTTCAGCCCAACTTGCCCACACCGGCCAACATGTCCCAGCTACACTAGTCCTGCCTGCCTGCGCTTGGTCCATGTCCATCCAAACTTGTCCTATCCATGTACCTGTCTGTTTCTTAAACATTGTTCTCCCTCTCCTTATTAAGCTGCTTTTCCTTGCTCTATTGCTGTGTAACTTTGTTCTTAAGCCAGCAAGATAAATATTCATGTGTCCTCGTTCATCATCAGTGCTGCTCCACCTGCAGCAAAAAGGACTTGTTGTGTCGAGGTGGAATATCTACCTCCATGTGAGTTGCAGATGGCCGAACATTAGTCACGCCAAAATCAAACTTTTAATCCTATTGGAAACCAGTCAAAATGTTTCCATTTTGTAGGTTGCCGTATGATATTATTTTCAATT
>NW_027602408.1:0-36902 GCF_053455715.1 Rhinoraja longicauda
TTTCCCAGTACCCCTCTTTCCCCGTTGGGCCCGTCCTCGTAGGGTTTCCATTGTAACCGGGAGGAGGGGAGGGAGGGAAGGGGGAGGGAGGGAGGAGGGAGGTGTGGAGGGAGGAGGGGAGGGGAGGGAGGGGGAGGGGAGGGAGGGGGGTAGGGGGGAGGGGGAGGGAGGGGAAGGGGGGAGGGGAGGGGGAAGGGGGTAGTGAGGGGGACCTCCCCTTTTCCCAGTACCCCTCTTTCCCCGTTGGGCCCGTCCTCGTAGGGTTTCCATTGTAACCGGGAGGAGGGGAGGGAGGGAAGGGAAGGGAGGGAGGAGTTAGGGGAGGAGGGGTGAGGGAGGTGGGGAGGGAGTTGGGGAGGAGGGGGGGAGGGAGTGGGGATGGAGGTGGGAAGGAGTGGGGAGGAAGGGGTTGAGGGGGGAAGGGGGGGAGGGAGGGAATAGGGGCCCCATGCTGATCTGTGTATGTTAAGTGACTTGCACAACTTTAAAAAACTGGCAGTTGCTTTTCGCAACAATGTTGCAACAATCTCACACAAGCATTGTGACGTCACAAGCTGAAGATGTAAATTTAAAACCGAGCTGATCTCTCATTGGTGCACGGGTGCCATTGTGACATCACGCGCTGAAGCCCCTTCAAGAAAAGGGTTAGAAATGAGAAATTTTAACTTTAATATCTCTCTAGCTTTAAAAAGGTAGCTTCAATTTGAACGAAAGTACTTTCAATAGTTGCCCATGTTAATGGTGAATATGGCGGTACAAAAATCGTAGCGCTTTGGTGTACCGTCTGGGAGGAGTAGGGTTTGTAAGTTATGGACAGAAATCTTCGGAATCTTCCGTACAAACATACGGAATCTTCCGTATATACATACGGAATGTTGGACCGCAGAGTTTTAGTAGTATATAGATAGATAGATAGACTAGACCAAGTGGGCCCGTTGGGCCCGTCCTCGTAGGGTTTCCATTGTAACCGGGAGGGTAGGAAAGGGGGAGGGTTGGGGGAGGGAGGAGGGGAGGGAGGGGGGAGGGGAGGGGGGAGGGAGAGGGGAGGGAGGGGGTAGGGGGGAGGGAGGGGGGAGAGGGGGGGATGGGAGGGGGGAGGGGAGGGGGAAGGGAGGAGGGAAGGGGGGGAGGGAGAGGGGAGGGAGGGAGGGGGACCTCCCCTTTTCCCAGTACCCCTCTTTCCCCGTTGGGCCCGTCCTCGTAGGGTTTCCATTGTAACCGGGAGGAGGGGAGGACGGGAAGGGGGAGGGAGGGAGGAGGGAGGTGTGGAGGGAGGAGGGGAGGGGAGGGAGGGGGGAGGGGAGGGAGGGGGGTAGGGGGGAGGGGGAGGGAGGGGGAGGGAGAGGGGATGGGGGAGGGGAGGGGGAAGGGGGGAGGGAGGGGGACCTCCCCTTTTCCCAGTACTCCTCTTTCCCCGTCCTCGTAGGGTTTCCATTGTAACCGGGAGGGGGGGAGGGAGGGAGGAGGGAGGTGTGGAGGGAGGAGGGGAGGGGGAGGGAGGGGGGGAGGGGAGGGGGAGGGGGAAGAGGGGTAGGGGGGAGGGGAGGGAGGAGGGGAGGGAGGGGGACTCCCCTTTTCCCAGTACCCCTCTTTCCCCGTTGGGCCCGTCCCCGTAGGGTTTCCATTGTAACCGGGAGGGGGGGAGGGAGGGTGGAAGGAGGGGGAGAGGGGTGGAAGGGTGGAGGGAGGGGGGGAGGGAGTGGGGGAGGGTCGGATGGAGGGAAGGGTGAGTTAGGGGCTGAGTGGTGATGGAGGTTGGGATTGAGGGGGAGAGAGTGGGGATGGAGGTGGGAAGGAGGGGGGAGGAAGAGGTTGAGGGGGAAGTGGGACCTCCCCTTTTCCCAGTACCCCTCTTTCCCCCACCACCAAGCCCCCACCGCAACGACCCCTGTTGTCCCCCTACCCAGTCCCCATTCTCAGACCCCCCCATTCTCTTGGAATAAAAAAAAATACTTAAAAAAAAAAAGTGCTTTTTAATTGCTTGTTTTGAAAAATTCGCGGTTAAGTGCTTTTTAAAAAAACATTCGCGGTTAAGTGCTGGTTTTGAAACATTCGCGGCTACTTAGTGCTTCTGTCAGTTGCTTTTCGAGGGAGGGAGTAGGGAGGTGTGGAGGGGGGAGGGGGAGGGGGAGGGAGGGGGGGGAGGGGAGGGGGAAGGGGGGGAGGGAGAGGGGAGGGAAGGGGGTAGGGGGGAGGGGGAGGGGGAGGGGAGGGGGGAGGGGGGAAGGGGAGGGAGGGGGGAAGGGGAGGGGGAGGGAGGGGGGAGGGAGAAGAGAGGGAGGGGGGAGGGAGGGGAACCTCCCATTTTCCCAGTACCCCTCTTTCCCCATTGGGCCCGTCCTCGTAGGGTTTCCATTGTAACCGGGAGGAGGGGAGGGAGGGTGGAAGGAGGGGGGAGGGGGAGAGGGATGGAATGGTGGAGGGAGGGGGGGAGGGAGTGGGGGAGGGTGGGATGGAGGGAAGGAGGGAGGGGTGGAGTTAGGGGCTGAGTCCTTGTCCATCGCGAGCTGATCTCTCATTGGTGCACGGTTGCCATTGTGACATCACGCGCTGAAGCCCCTTCAAGAAAAGGGTTAGAAATGAGAAATTTTAACTTTAATATCTCTCTAGCTTTAAAAAGGTAGCTTCAATTTGAACGAAAGTACTTACAATAGTTGCCCATGTTAATGGTGAATACGGCGGTACAAAAATCGTAGCGCTTTGGTGTACCGTCTGGGAGGAGTAGGGTTTGGCCCCTTCAAGAAAAGTGTTAGAAATGAAAATTTAAACTTTAATATCTCTCTAGCTTTAAAAAGGTAGCTTCAATTTGAACGAAAGTACTTACAATAGTTGCCCATGTTAATGGTGAATATGGCGGTACAAAAATCGTAGCGCTTTGGTGTACCGTCTGGGAGGAGTAGGGTTTGTAAGTTATGGACAGAAATCTTCGGAATCTTCCGTACATACATACGGAATCTTCCGTATATACATACGGAATGTTGGACCGCAGAGTTTTAGTAGTATACTAGACCGAGTGGGCCCGTTGGGCCCGTCCTCGTAGGGTTTCCATTGTAACCGGGATGGGAGGAAAGGGGGAGGGTTGGGGGAGGGAAGGGGGAGGGAGGAGGGGAGGGAGGGGGGGAGGGGAGGGGGGAGGGAGAGGGGAGGGAGGGGGGTAGGGGGGAGGGAGGGGGGAGAGGGGGGGATGGGAGGGGGGAGGGGGGAAGGGAGGAGGGTAGGGGGGGAGGGAGAGGGGAGGGAGGTGGGTAGGGGGGAGGGAGGGAGGGGGACCTCCCCTTTTCCCAGTACCCCTCTTTCCCCGTTGGGCCCGTCATCGTAGGGTTTCCATTGTAACCGGGAGGAGGGGAGGGCGGGAAGGGGGAGGGAGGGAGGAGGGAGGTGTGGAGGGAGGAGGGGAGGGGAGGGAGGGGGAGGGGAGGGAGGGGGGTAGGGGGGAGGGGGAGGGAGGGGGAGGGAGGGGGAGGGAGAGGGGAGGGGGGAGGGGAGGGGGAAGGGGGGAGGGAGGGGGGAGGGAGGGGGACCTCCCCTTTTCCCAGTACCCCTCTTTCCCCGTTGGGCCCGTCCCCGTAGGGTTTCCATTGTAACCGGGAGGGGGGGGAGGGAGGGTGGAAGGAGGGGGGAGGGGGAGAGGGGTGGAAGGGTGGAGGGAGGGGGGGAGGGAGTGGGGGAGGGTCGGATGGAGGGAAGGAGGGACGGGTGAGTTAGGGGCTGAGTGGTGATGGAGGTTGGGATTGAGGGGGGAGAGAGTGGGGATGGAGGTGGGAAGGAGGGGGGAGGAAGAGGTTGAGGGGGGAAGTGGGACCTCCCCTTTTCCCAGTACCCCTCTTTCCCCCACCACCAAGCCCCCACCGCAACGACCCCTGTTGTCCCCCTCCCCAGTCCCCATTCTCAGACCCCCCCCATTCTCTTGGAATAAAAAAAAATACTTTAAAAAAAAAAAGTGCTTTTTAATTGCTTGTTTTGAAACATTCGCGGTTAAGTGCTTTTTTAAAAAACATTCGCGGTTAAGTGCTGGTTTTGAAACATTCGCGGCTACTTAGTGCTTCTGTCAGCTGCTTTTCGAAACAATGTTGCAACCATCTCACACAAGCATTGGGAGGATGGGAGGGAGGGAAGGGGAGGGAGGGAGGAGGGAGGTGTGGAGGGAGGAGGGGAGGGAGGGGGGAAGGGGAGGGGGGGAAGGGGGCGGGAGAGGGGAGGGAGGGGGGATGGGATGGGGAAGGGGGGAGTGAGGGGGATCTCCCCTTTTCGCAGTACCCCTCTTTCCCCGTTGGGCCCGTCCTCGTAGGATTTCCATTGTAACCGGGAGGAGGGGAGGGAGGGAAGGGGGAGGGAGGGAGGAGGGAGGTGTGGAGGGAGGGGAGGGGGAGGGAGGGGGGAGGGGAGGGGGGAAGGGGGGGAGGGGGGAGGGAGAGGGGGAGGGAGGGGGGGAGGGGGGAGGGAGAGGGGTAGGGGGGGGAGGGGAGGGGGAAGGGGAGGGAGGGGGACCCCTTTTCCCAGTACCCCTCTTTCCCCGTTGGGCCCGTCCTCGTAGGGTTTCCATTGTAACCGGGAGGAGGGGAGGGAGGGAAGGGGGAGGGAGGGAGGGAGGTGTGGAGGGGGAGGGAGGGGGGAGGGGAGGGGGGAAGGGGGGGAGGGAGGGGGGGTGGAGGTGGGAAGGAGTGGGGAGGAAGGGGTTGAGGGGGGAAGGGGGGGGGAGGGAGGGAATAGGGACCCCATGCTGATCTGTGTATGTTAAGTGACTCGCACAACTTTAAAAAACTGGCAGTTGCTTTTCGCAACAATGTTGCAACCATCTCACACAAGCATTGTGACGTCACAAGCTGAAGACCTTGAAAAAAAAGGTCAGAAAAAAAATTATGTAAATTTAAAGTAGTAAACACCCAATAGCAGCCGGTTGTCCATCGCGAGCTGATCTCTCATTGGTGCACGGGTGCCATTGTGACATCACGCGCTGAAGCCCCTTCAAGAAAAGGGTTAGAAATGAAAAATTTAAACTTTAATATCTCTCTAGCTTTAAAAAGGTAGCTTCAATTTGAACGAAAGTACTTACAATAGTTGCCCATGTTAATGGTGAATACGGCGGTGCAAAAATCGTAGCGCTTTGGTGTACCGTCTGGGAGGAGTAGGGTTTGGCCCCTTCAAGAAAAGTGTTAGAAATGAAAATTTAAACTTTAATATCTCTCTAGCTTTAAAAAGGTAGCTTCAATTTGAACGAAAGTACTTACAATAGTTGCCCACGTTAATGGTGAATATGGCGGTACAAAAATCGTAGCGCTTTGGTGTACCGTCTGGGAGGAGTAGGGTTTGTAAGTTATGGACAGAAACTCTTCGGAATCTTCCGTACATACACATATACATCCATACATACGGAATGTTGGACCGCAGAGTTTTAGTAGTATATAGATAGACTAGACCAAGTGGGCCCGTTGGGCCCGTCCTCGTAGGGTTTCCATTGTAACCGGGAGGGGAGGAAAGGGGAGGGTTGGGGGAGGGAAGGGGGAGGGAGGAGGGGAGGGAGGGGGAGGGGGGGAGGGGAGGGGGGAGGGGGGAGGGAGAGGGCAGGGAGGGGGGTAGGGGGGAGAGGGGGGTATGGGAGGGGGGAGGGGAGGGGGTAAGGGAGGAGGGAAGGGGGGAGGAAGAGGGGAGGGAGGTGGGTAGGGGGGAGGGAGGGAGGGGGACCTCCCCTTTTCCCAGTACCCCTCTTTCCCCGTTGGGCCCGTCCTCGTAGGGTTTCCATTGTAACCGGGAGGAGGGGAGGGCGGGAAGGGGGAGGGAGGGAGGAGGGAGGTGTGGAGGGAGGAGGGGAGGGGAGGGAGGGGGGAGGGGAGGGAGGGGGGTAGGGGGAGGGGGAGGGAGGGGGGAGGGGAGGGGGAAGGGGGGAGGGAGGGGGACCTCCCCTTTTCCCAGTACTCCTCTTTCCCCATTGGGCCCGTCCTCGTAGGGTTTCAATTGTAACCGGGAGGGGGGGAGGGAGGGTGGAAGGAGGGGGGAGAGGGATGGAAGGGTGGAGGGAGGGGGGGAGGGATTGGGGAGGGAGGGATGGATGGAAGGAGGGAGGGGGGAGTTAGGGGGGAGGGGGGAGGGAGGGGGGAGGGAGTTGGGGAGGGAGGGGAGGAGGGGGGGAGGGAGTGGGGATGGAGGTGGGAAGGAGGGGGGAGGAAGGGGTTGAGGGGGGAAGTGGGACCTCCCCTTTTCCCAGTACCCCTCTTTCCCCCACCACCAAGCCCCCTCCGCAACGACCCCTGTTGTCCCCAGTCCCCATTCACAGACCCCCCCCCCCATTCTCTCTCTCCCCCATACACACTCTCAGTGCTTTTTTCGAAACATTTGCGGTCACATAGTGCTTCTCACTGTAGCACCCATCTCAAACAAGCATTGGGAGGATGGGAGGGAGGGAGGAGGGAGGTGTGGAGGGAGGAGAGGAGGGAAGGGGGTAAGGGGGGGGGAAGGGGGGGAAGGGGGAGGGAGAGGGGAGGGAGGGGGGATGGGATGGGGGAAGGGGGGAGGGAGGGGGACCTCCCCTTTTCCCAGTACCCCTCTTTCCCCGTTGGGCCCGTCCTCGTAGGGTTTCCATTGTAACCGGGAGGAGGGGAGGGAGGGAAGGGGGAGGGAGGGAGGAGTTAGGGGAGGAGGGGTGAGGGAGGTGGGGAGGGAGTTGGGGAGGAGGGGGGGAGGGAGTGGGGATGGAGGTGGGAAGGGGTGGGGAGGAAGGGGTTGAGGGGGGAAGGGGGGGAGGGAGGGAATAGGGGCCCCATGCTGATCTGTGTATGTTAAGTGACTTGCACAACTTTAAAAAACTGGCAGTTGCTTTTCGCAACAATGTTGCAACAATCTCACACAAGCATTGTGACGTCACAAGCTGAAGATGTAAATTTAAAACCGAGCTGATCTCTCATTGGTGCACGGGTGCCATTGTGACATCACGCGCTGAAGCCCCTTCAAGAAAAGGGTTAGAAATGAAAATTTAATCTTTAATATCTCTCTAGCTTTAAAAAGGTAGCTTCAATTTGAACGAAAGTACTTACAATAGTTGCCCAGGTTAATGGTGAATACGGCGGTACAAAAATCGTAGCGCTTTGGTGTACCGTCTGGGAGGAGTAGGGTTTGTAAGTTATATGGACAGAAACTCTTCGGAATCTTCCGTACATACACACATACATCCGGAATGTTGGACCGCAGAGTTTTAGTAGTATACTAGACCGAGTGGGCCCGTTGGGCCCGTCCTCGTATGGTTTCCATTGTAACCGGGAGGGGAGGAAAGGGGGAGGGTTGGGGGAGGGAAGGGGGAGGGAGGAGGGGAGGGAGGGGGGAGGGGAGGGGGGGAGGGAGAGGGGAGGGAGGGGTGTAGGGGGGAGGGAGGGGGGAGAGAGGGGGAGGGGTGAAGGGAGGAGGGAAGGGGGGGAGGGAGAGGGGAGGGAGGTGGGTAGGGGGGAGGGAGGGAGGGGGACCTCCTCTTTCCCCATTGGGCCCGTCCTCGTAGGGTTTCCATTGTAACCGGGAGGAGGGGAGGGCGGGAAGGGGGAGGGAGGGAGGAGGGAGGTGTGGAGGGAGGAGGGGAGGGGAGGGAGGGGGGAGGGGGGGAGGGGGAGGGAGGGGGAGGGAGAGGGGAGGGAGGAGGGGAGGGAGGAGGGGAGGGAGGGGGACCTCCCCTTTTCCCAGTACTCCTCTTTCCCCGTTGGGCCCGTCCTCGTAGGGTTTCAATTGTAACCGGGAGGGGGGGAGGGAGGATGGAAGGAGGGGGGAGAGGGATGGAATGGTGGAGGGAGGGGGGAGGGATTGGGGAGGGAGGGATGGAGGGAAGGAGGGAGGGGGGAGTTAGGGGGGAGGGAGGGGGAGGGAGTTGGGGAGGGGGAGGAGGGGGGGAGGGAGTGGGGATGGAGGTGGGAAGGAGGGGGGATGAAGGGGTTGAGGGGGGAAGGAGGACCTCCCCTTTTCCCAGTACCCCTCTTTCCCCGATGGGCCCGTCCTCGTAGGGTTTCAATTGTAACCGGGAGGGGGGAGGGAGGGGGAAGGAGGGGGGAGAGGGATGGAAGGGTGGAGGGAGGGGGGAGGGATTGGGGAGGGAGGGATGGAGGGAAGGAGGGAGGGGGGGAGTTAGGGGGAGGGGGAGGGGGGAGGGAGTTGGGGAGGGAGGGGGAGGAGGGGGGAGGGAGTGGGGATGGAGGTGGGAAGGAAGGGGTTGAGGGGGGAAGGGGGACCTCCCCTTTTCCCAGTACCCCTCTTTCCCCGTTGGGCCCGTCCTCGTAGGGTTTCCATTGTAACCGGGAGGGGGCATGGAGGGAGGAGGGAGGTGTGGAGGGAGGAGGGGAGGGGGAGGGAGGGGGGAAGGGGAGGGGGGAAGGGGGAGGGAAGGGGGGAGGGGGTAGGGGGGAGGGGAGGGAGGGGGATCTCCCCTTTTTCCAGTACCCCTCTTTCCCCGTTGGGCCCGTCCCCGTAGGGTTTCCATTGTAACCTGGAGGGGGGAGGGAGGGTGGAAGGAGGGGGGAGGGGGAGAGGGATGGAAGGGTGGAGGGAGTTGGGAGGGAGTGGGGGAGGGTAGGATGGAGGGAAGGAGGGAGGGGGGAGTTAGGGGCTGAGTGGTGATGGAGGTTGGGATTGAGGGGGAGGGAGGGGGGGAGGGAGTGGGGATGGAGGTGGGAAGGAGGGGGGAGGAAGGGGTTGAGAGGTGAAGTGGGACCTCCCCTTTTCCCAGTACCCCTCTTTCCCCGTTGGGCCCGTCCTCGTAGGGTTTCCATTGTAACCGGGAGGAGGGGAGGGAGGGAAGGGGGAGGGAGGGAGGAGGGAGGTGTGGAGGGAGGGGAGGGGGAGGGAGGGGGAGGGGAGGGGGGAAGGGGGGGGATTGGGGAGGGAGAGGGGGAGGGAGGGGGGGAGGGGGGTGAGGGGGGAGGGAGAGGGGTGGGGTGGGGAGGGGAGGGGGAAGGGGAGGGAGGGGGACCTCCCCTTTTCCCAGTACCCCTCTTTCCCCGTTGGGCCCGTCCTCGTAGGGTTTCCATTGTAACCGGGAGGAGGGGAGGGAGGGAAGGGGGAGGGAGGGAGGTGTGGAGGGTGGAGGGGGAGGGAGGGGGGAGGGGAGGGGGGAAGGGGGTGGAGGGAGGGGGGGGTGGAGGTGGGAAGGAGTGGGGAGGAAGGGGTTGAGGGGGGAAGGGGGGGAGGGAGGGAATAGGGGCCCCATGCTGATCTGTGTATGTTAAGTGACTCGCACAACTTAAAAAAACTGGCAGTTGCTTTTCGCAACAATGTTGCAACCATCTCACACAAGCATTGTGACGTCACAAGCTGAAGACCTTGAAAAAAAAGGTCAGAAAAAAAATTATGTAAATTTAAAGTAGTAAACACCCAATAGCAGCCGCTTGTCCATCGCGAGCTGATCTCTCATTGGTGCACGGGTGCCATTGTGACATCACGCGCTGAAGCCCCTTCAAGAAAAGGGTTAGAAATGAAAATTTTAAACTTTAATATCTCTCTAGCTTTAAAAAGGTAGCTTCAATTTGAACGAAAGTACTTACAATAGTTGCCCATGTTAATGGTGAATACGGCGGTACAAAAATCGTAGCGCTTTGGTGTACCGTCTGGGAGGAGTAGGGTTTGGCCCCTTCAAGAAAAGTGTTAGAAATGAAAATTTAAACTTTAATATCTCTCTAGCTTTAAAAATGTAGCTTCAATTTGAACGAAAGTACTTACAATAGTTGCCCATGTTAATGGTGAATATGGCGGTACAAAAATCGTAGCGCTTTGGTGTACCGTCTAGGAGGAGTAGGGTTTGTAAGTTATGGACAGAAATCTTCGGAATCTTTCGTACATACGGAATCTTCCGTACATACACACGAACCCAGAGTTTTAGTAGTATATAGATACTAGACCGAGTGGGCCCGTTGGGCCCGTCCTCGTAGGGTTTCCATTGTAACCGGGAGGGGAGGAAAGGGGGAGGGTTGGGGGAGGGAAGGGGGAGGGAGGAGGGGAGGGAGGGGGGAGGGGAGGGGGGGATGGAGAGGGGAGGGAGGGGGGTAGGGGGAGGGAGGGGGGAGAGGGGGGGATGGGAGGGGGGAGGGGTGAAGGGAGGAGGGAAGGGGGGGAGGGAGAGGGGAGGGAGGTGGGTAGGGGGGAGGGAGGGAGGGGGACCTCCCCTTTTCCCAGTACCCCTCTTTCCCCGTTGGGCCCGTCCTCGTAGGGTTTCCATTGTAACCGGGAGGAGGGGTGGGCGGGAAGGGGGAGGGAGGGAGGAGGGAGGTGTGGAGGGAGGAGGGGAGGGGAGGGAGGGGGAGGGGGGGGAGGGGGAGGGAGGGGGAGGGAGAGGGGAGGGATGAGGGGATTGAGGGGGACCTCCCCTTTTCCCAGTACTCCTCTTTCCCCGTTGGGCCCGTCCTCGTAGGGTTTCAATTGTAACCGGGAGGGGGGGAGGGAGGGTGGAAGGAGGGGGGAGAGGGATGGAAGGGTGGAGGGAGGGGGGGAGGGATTGGGGAGGGAGGGATGGAGGGAAGGAGGGAGGGGGGAGTTAGGGTGGAGGGGGGAGGGAGGGGGAGGGAGTTGGGGAGGGGGAGGAGGGGGGGAGGGAGTGGGGATGGAGGTGGGAAGGAGGGGGGATGAAGGGGTTGAGGGGGAAGGAGGACCTCCCCTTGTCCCAGTACCCCTCTTTCCCCGTTGAGCCCGTCCTCATAGGGTTTCCATTGTAACCGGGAGGGGGGGAGGGAGGGAGGAGGGAGGTGTGGAGGGAGGAGGGGAGGTGGAGGGAGGGGGGAGGGGAGGGGGGAAGGGGAGGGGGAAGGGGGGAGGGGGGAGGGGAGGGAGGGGGATCTCCCCTTTTCCCAGTACCCCTCTTTCCCCGTTGGGCCCGTCCCCGTAGGGTTTCCATTGTAACCGGGAGGGGGGAGGGAGGGTGGAAGGAGGGGGGAGGGGGAGAGGGATGGAAGGGTGGAGGGAGGGGGGAGGGAGTGCGGGAGGGTGAGATGGAGGGAAGGAGGGAGGGGGGGAGTTAGGGGCTGAGTGGTGATGGAGGTTGGGATTGAGGGGGGAGGGAGGGGGGAGCGAGTGGGGATGGAGGTGGGAAGGAGGGGGGAGGAAGGGGTTGAGGGGGGAAGTGGAACCTCCCCTTTTCCCAGTACCCCTCTTTCCCCCACCACCAAGCCCCCTCCGCAACGACCCCTGTTGTCCCCCTCCCCAGTCCCCATTCTCAGACCCCCCCCATTCTCTCTCTCCCCCAGACACACTCTCAGTGCTTTTTTCGAAACACTTGCCCCGGTGGCCCACGAGCATAGGGGCCCAATGCTGATCTGTGTATGTTAAGTGACTTGCAATAAAAAAAAATACTTTAAAAAAAGATAAGTGCTTTTTAAGTGCTTGTTTTGAAACATTCGCGGTCGCATAGTGCTTCTCACTGCGATCTGTTAGTGGTGCTTTTCGAAACAATGTAGCACCCATCTCAAACAAGCATTGGGAGGATGGGAGGGAGGGAAGGGGAGGGAGGGAGGAGAGAGGTGTGGAAGGAGGAGGGGAGGGAGGGGGGAAGGGGAGGGGGGAACGGGGGAAGGGGGAGGGAGAGGGGAGGGAGGGGGGATGGGATGGGGGAAGGGGGGAGGGAGGGGGACCTCCCCTTTTCCCAGTACCCCTCTTTCCCCGTTGGGCCCGTCCTCGTAGGGTTTCCATTGTAACCGGGAGGAGGGGAGGGAGGGAGGGAGGAGGGAGGTGTGGAGGGAGGAGGGGAGGGGGGGAGGGGAGGAGGGGGAGGGAGAGGGTTAGGGGGGAGGGGGAGGGGGGAGAGGGGAAGGGGAGGGAGGGGGACCTCCCCTTTTCCCAGTACCCCTCTTTCCCCGTTGGGCCCGTCCCCGTAGGGTTTCCTTTGTAACCAGAAGGGGGGGAGGGAGGGTGGAAGGAGGGGGGAGGGGGAGAGGGATGGAAGGGTGGAGGGCGGGGGGGGGGGATGGAGGGAAGGAGGGAGGGGGGGAGATAGGGGAGGAGGGGTGAGGGAGGTGGGGAGGGAGTTGGGGAGGAGGGGGGGAGGGAGTGGGGATGGAGATGGGAAGGAGTGGGGAGGAAGGGGTTGAGGGGGCAAGGGGGGGAGGGAGGGAATAGGGGCCCCATGCTGATCTGTGTATGTTAAGTGACTTGCACAACTTAAAAAAACTGGCAGTTGCTTTTCGCAACAATGTTGCAACTATCCTCACACAAGCATTGTGACGTCACAAGCTGAAGACCTTGAAAAAAAAGTTCAGAAAAAAAATCATGTAAATTTAAAACCGAGCTGATCTCTCATTGGTGCACGGGTGCCATTGTGACATCACGCGCTGAAGCCCCTTCAAGAAAAGGGTTAGAAATGAAAATTTAAACTTTAATATCTCTCTAGCTTTAAAAAGGTAGCTTCGATTTGAACGAAAGTACTTACAATAGTTGCCCATGTTAATGGTGAATATGGCGGTACAAAAATCGTAGCGCTTTGGCGTACCGTCTAGGAGGAGTAGGGTTTGTAAGGTAAGCGTCAAGCAAAGACGCTTCGGAATCTTCCGTACATACACACGGAATGTTTGCGTACATACACATGGAATGTTGGACCGCAGAGTTTTAGTAGTATATACTAGACCGAGTGGGCCCGTTGGGCCCGTCCTCGTAGGGTTTCCATTGTAACCGGGAGGATGGGAGGGAGGGAAGTGGGAGGGAGGGGGGGAGGGGAGGGTGGAGTGGAGGGGGGAGGGGAGGGGGAAGGAGGGGAGGGGGATGGGGAGGGAGAGGGGAGGGAGGGGGGTGGGGGGAGGGTCTATTTTACTTTAAAATAAACAGCGGTCAGCGCTGCTGGGACGGGAGGGAGGGAGGGATGAGGGAGGGAGGAGAGTGGGGAGGGAGGGGTACCTCCCCTTTTCCCAGTACTCTTCTTTCCCAAACCACCAAGCCCCCTGTTGTCCC
Source organism: Rhinoraja longicauda (assembly GCF_053455715.1). Taxonomy (NCBI): domain Eukaryota; kingdom Metazoa; phylum Chordata; class Chondrichthyes; order Rajiformes; family Arhynchobatidae; genus Rhinoraja; species Rhinoraja longicauda. Next base: position 12,895 of record NW_027602408.1, read on the forward strand.
CCCTCCCCAGTCCCCATTCTCAGACCCCCCCATTCTCTCTCCCCCAGATACACTCTTACTCTCCCCACCCCCTTTCCCCAGCACACCCCTTTCCCCGTTGGGCCCGTCCTCGTAGGGTTTCCATTGTAACCGTGAGGCAGGGAGGGAGGGGGGAGGGAGGGAAGAGGGAGGTGTGGAGGGAGGAGGGGAGGGGGAGGGAGGGGGAGGGGGGAAGGGGGGGAGGTGGAGGGAGGGGGAGGGAGAGGGGGAGGGGTGGGGGGAAGGGGTGAGGGTGGAAGGGGGAGGGAGGGGGACCTCCCCTTTTCCCAGTACCCCTCTTTCCCCGTTGTGCCCGTCCTCGTAAGGTTTCCATTGTAACCGGGAGGGGAGTGGGGGGGAGGGAAGGGAGGAGGGAGGTGTGGAGGGGGAGGGGAGGGGGAGGGGGGAAGGGGCAAGGGGGAGGGAGAGGGGAGGGAGGGGGTAGGGAGGGGGGAAGGGGGGAGGGAGGGGGACCACCCGTTTTCCCAGTACCCCTCTTTCCCCGTTGGGCCCGTCGTCGTAGGGTTTCCATTGTAACCGGGAGGAGGGGAGGTAGGGAAGGGGGAGGGAGGGAGGAGGGAGGTGTGGAGGGAGGAGGGGAGGGGGAGGGAGGAGGGGAGGGGGAGGGAGGGGGAAGGGGGAGGAGGGAGAGGGGAGGGAGGGGGGTAGGGGGGAGGGAGGAGGGAGGTGTGGAGGGAGGAGGGGAGGGGGAGGGAGGGGGGAGGGGAGGGGGGAGGGAGAGGGGGAGGGGGAGGGGGGAGGGGAGGGGAGGGAGGGGGACCTCCCCTTTTCCCAGTACCCCTCTTTCCCCGTTGGGCCCGTCCCCGTAGGGTTTCCTTTGTAACCAGAAGGGGGGAGGGAGGGTGGAAGGAGGGGGGAGGGGGAGAGGGATGGAAGGGTGGAGGGAGGGGGGAGGGATGGAGGGAAGGAGGGAGGGGGGGGAGTTAGGGGAGGAGGGGTGAGGGAGGTGGGGAGGGAGTTGGGGAGGAGGGGGGGAGGGAGTGGGGATGGAGGTGGGAAGGAGTGGGGAGGAAGGGGTTGAGGGGGGAAGGGGGGGAGGGAGGGAATAGGGGCCCCATGCTGATCTGTGTATGTTAAGTGACTTGCACAACTTTAAAAAACTGGCAGTTGCCTTTCGCAACAATGTTGCAACAATCTCACACAAGCATTGTGACGTCACAAGCTGAAGATGTAAATTTAAAACCGAGCTGATCTCTCATTGGTGCACGGGTGCCATTGTGACATCACGCGCTGAAGCCCCTTCAAGAAAAGGGTTAGAAATGAAAATTAAACCTTAATATCTCTCTAGCTTTAAAAAGGTAGCTTCAATTTGAACGAAAGTACTTACAATAGTTGCCCATGTTAATGGTGAATATGGCGGTACAAAAATCGTAGCGCTTTGGTGTACCGTCAGGGAGGAGTAGGGTTTGTAAGTTATGGACAGAAACTCTTCGGAATCTTTGCGTACATACACATATACATCCATACATACGGAATGTTGGACCGCAGAGTTTTAGTAGTATATAGACTAGACCGAGTGGGCCCGTTGGGCCCGTCCTCGTAGGGTTTCCATTGTAACCGGGAGGAGGGGAGGGCGGGAAGGGGGAGGGAGGGAGGAGGGGGGAGGGGAGGGGGAAGGGGGGAGGGAGGGGGACCTCCCCTTTTCCCAGTACTCCTCTTTCCCCGTTGGGCCCGTCCTCGTAGGGTTTCAATTGTAACCGGGAGGGGGGGAGGGAGGGTGGAAGGAGGGGGAGAGGGATGGAAGGGTGGAGGGAGGGGGGGAGGGATTGGGGAGGGAGGGGGGAGTTAGGGGGGAGGGGGGAGGGAGTTGGGGAGGGAGGGGGAGGAGGGGGGGAGGGAGTGGGGATGGAGGTGGGAAGGAGGGGGGATGAAGGGGTTGAGGGGGGAAGGGGGACCTCCCCTTTTCCCAGTACCCCTCTTTCCCCTTTGGGCCTGTCCTCATAGGGTTTCCATTGTAACCGGGAGGGGTGGAGGGAGGGAGGAGGGAGGTGTGGAGGGAGGTGGGGAGGGGGAGGGAGGGGGGGAGGGGAGGGGGAAGGGGAGGGGAAGGGGAGGGGGGAAGGGGGTAGGGGGAGGGGGTAGGGGAGGGAGGGGGATCTCCCCTTTTCCCAGTACCCCTCTTTCCCCGTTGGGCCCGTCCTCCTAGGGTTTCCATTGTAACCGGGAGGAGGGGAGGGAGGGAGGAGGGAGGGGGGAGGGGGAGAGGGATGGAAGGGTGGAGGGAGGGGGCAGGGAGTGGGGGAGGGTGGGATGGAGGGAAGGAGGGAGGGGGGGAGTTAGGGGCTGAGTGGTGATGGAGGTTGGGATTGAGGGGGGAGGGAGGGGGGGAGCGAGTGGGGATGGAGGTGGGAAGGAGGGGGGAGGAAGGGGTTGAGGGGGGAAGTGGAACCTCCCCTTTTCCCAGTACCCCTCTTTCCCCCACCACCAAGCCCCCTCCGCAACGACCCCTGTTGTCCCCCTCCCCAGTCCCCATTCTCAGACCCCCCCCCCATTCTCTCTCTCCCCCAGACACACTCTCAGTGCTTTTTTCGAAACACTTGCCCCGGTGGCCCACGAGCATAGGGGCCCAATGCTGATCTGTGTATGTTAAGTGACTTGCAATAAAAAAAAAAACTTTAAAAAAAGATAAGTGCTTTTTAAGTGCTTGTTTTGAAACATTCACGGTCACATAGTGCTTCTCACTGCGATCTGTTAGTGGTGCTTTTCGAAACAATGTAGCACCCATCTCAAACAAGCATTGGGAGGATGGGAGGGAGGGAAGGGGAGGGAGGGAGGAGAGAGGTGTGGAGGGAGGGGGGAAGGGGATGGGGGAACGGGGGGAAGGGGGAGGGAGAGGGGAGGGAGGGGGGATGGGATGGGGGAAGGGGGGAGGGAGGGGGACCTCTCCTTTTCCCAGTACCCCTCTTTCCCCGTTGGGCCCGTCCTCCTAGGGTTTCCATTGTAACCGGGAGGAGGGGAGGGAGGGAGGAGGGAGGTGTGGATGGAGGAGGGGAGGGGGAGGGGAGGGGGGAAGGGGGAGGGAGAGGGTTAGGGGGGAGGGGGAGGGGGGAGGGGAGGGGGGAAGGGGAGGGAGGGGGACCTCCCCTTTTCCCAGTACCCCTCTTTCCCCGTTGGGCCCGTCCCCGTAGGGTTTCCTTTGTAACCAGAAGGGGGGGAGGGAGGGTGGAAGGAGGGGGGAGGGGGAGAGGGATGGAAGGGTGGAGGGAGGGGGGGAAGGATGGAGGGAAGGAGGGAGGGGGGGAGTTAGGGGAGGAGGGGTGAGGGAGGTGGGGAGGGAGTTGGGGAGGAGGGGGGGAGGGAGTGGGGATGGAGGTGGGAAGGAGTGGGGAGGAAGGGGTTGAGGGGGGAAGGGAGGGAGGGAATAGGGGCCCCATGCTGATCTGTGTATGTTAAGTGACTTGCACAACTTTAAAAAACTGGCAGTTGCTTTTCGCAACAATGTTGCAACAATCTCACACAAGCATTGTGACGTCACAAGCTGAAGATGTAAATTTAAAACCGAGCTGATCTCTCATTGGTGCACGGGTGCCATTGTGACATCACGCGCTGAAGCCCCTTCAAGAAAAGGGTTAGAAATGAAAATTTATACTTTAATATCTCTCCAGCTTTAAAAAGGTAGCTTCAATTTGAACGAAAGTACTTACAATAGTTGCCCATGTTAATGGTGAATACGGCGGTACAAAAATCGTAGCGCTTTGGTGTACCGTCTAGGAGGAGTAGGGTTTGTAAGTTAAGCGTCAAGAAAGACACTTCGGAATCTTCCTTATATACACACATACACACATACATACGGAATGTTGGACCGCAGAGTTTTAGTAGTATACTAGACCGAGTGGGCCCGTTGGGCCCGTCCTCGTAGGGTTTCCATTGTAACTGGGAGGATGGGAGGGAGGGAAGAGGGAGGGAGGGAGGAGGGAGGTGTGGAGGGAGCAGGGGAGGGGGAGGGAGGGGGGGAGGGGAGGGTGGAGTGGAGGGGGGAAGAGGGGGAGGGAGGGGGACCTCCCCTTTTCCCAGTACCCCTCTTTCCCCGTTGGGCCCGTCCCCGTAGGGTTTCCATTGTAACGGGGAGGGGGGAGGGGAGGGAGGGGGGTAGGGGGGAGGGGGAGGGAGGGGGAGGGAGAGTGGAGGGGGAAGGGGAAGGGGGGAGGGAGGGGGACCTCCCCTTTTCCCAGTACTCCTCTTTCCCCGTTGGGCCTGTTCTCGTAGGGTTTCCATTGTAACCGGGAGGGGGGAGGGAGGGAGGAGGGAGGTGTGGAGGGAGGTGTGGAGGGAGGAGGGGAGGGAGGGAGGGGAGGGGGAGGGGGGAAGAGGGGTAGGGGGGAGGGGAGGGAGGGGGAACTCCCCTTTTCCCAGTACCCCTCTTTCCCCGTTGGGCCCGTCCCCGTAGGGTTTCCATTGTAACCGGGAGGGGGGGAGGGAGGGTGGAAGGAGGGGGGAGGGGGAGAGGGGTGGAAGGGTGGAGGGATGGGGGGAGGGAGTGGGGGAGGGTCGGATGGAGGGAAGGAGGGAGGGGTGAGTTAGGGGCTGAGTGGTGATGGAGGTTGAGATTGAGGGGGGAGAGAGTGGGGATGGAGGTGGGAAGGAGGGGGGAGGAAGAGGTTGAGGGGGAAGTGGGACCTCCCCTTTTCCCAGTACCCCTCTTTCCCCCACCACCAAGCCCCCACCGCAACGACCCCTGTTGTCCCCCTACCCAGTCCCCATTCTCAGACCACCCCCCATTCTCTTGGAATAAAAAAAAATGCTTTAAAAAAATAAGTGCTTTTTAATTGCTTGTTTTGAAACATTCGCGGTTAAGTGCTGTTTTGAAACATTCGCGGCTACTTAGTGCTTCTGTCAGTTGCTTTTCGAGGGAGGGAGTAGGGAGGTGTGGAGGGGGGAGGGGAGGGGGAGGGAGGGGGGGAGGGGAGAGGGGAAGGGGGGGAGGGAGAGGGGAGGGAAGGGGGTAGGGGGGAGGGGGAGGGAGGGGGAAGGGGAGGGAGGGGGAAGGGGAGGGGGAGGGAGGGGGGGAGGGAGAAGGGAGGGAGGGGGGAGTGAGGGGGACGGAGGGGAACCTCCCATTTTCCCAGTACCCCTCTTTCCCCATTGGGCCCGTCCTCGTAGGGTTTCCATTGTAACCGGGAGGAGGGGAGGGAGGGAAGGGGGAGGGAGGGAGGAGGGAGGTGTGGAGGTGTGGAGGGAGGAGGGGAGGGGAGGGGGAGGGGAGGGGGAGAGGGGGGAAGGGGGGAGGAGGGAGGGAGAGGGGAGGGAGGGGGTAGGGGGGGAGGTAAGGGGGAGGGAGGGGGAGGGGAGGGGGGAAGGGGGAGGGAGGGGGATCTCCCCTTTTCCCAGTACCCCACTTTCCCCGTTGGGCCCGTCCTCGTAGGGTATCCATTGTAACCGGGAGGAGGGGAGGGAGGGAAGGGGGAGGGAAGGAGGGAGGTGTGGAGGCAGGAGGGGAGGGGAGGGAGGGGGAGGGGAGGGAGGGGGGTAGGGGGGAGGGGGAGGGAGGGGAAGGGGGGAGGGGTGGGGGAAGGGGGTAGTGAGGGGGACCTCCCCTTTTCCCAGTACCCCTCTTTCCCCATTGGGCCCGTCCTCGTAGGGTTTCCATTGTAACGGGGAGGAGGGAGGGAGGGTGGAAGGAGGGGGGAGGGGGAGAGGGATGGAAGGGTGGAGGGAGGGAGAGATTGGGGGAGGGAGGGATGGAGGGAAGGAGGGAGGGGGGAGTTAGAGGGGAGGGAGGGGGGAGGGAGGGGGAGGAGGGGGGGAGGGAGTGGGGATGGAGGTGGGAAGGAGGGGGGATGAAGGGGTTGAAGGGGGAAGGGGGACCTCCCCTTTTCCCAGTACCCCTCTTTCCCCGTTGGGCCCGTCCTCGTAGGGTTTCCATTGTAAACGGGAGGGAGGGGGGAGGGAGGTGTGGAGGGAGGTGTGGAGGGAGGAGGGGAGGGGGAGGGAGGGGGAAGGGGAGGGGGGAAGGGGAGGGGGGAGGGAAGGGGGGAGCGGGTAGGGGGGAGCGGGTAGGGGGGAGGGGAGGGAGGGGGATCTCCCCTTTTCCCAGTACCCCTCTTTCCCCGTTGGGCCCGTCCCCGTAGGGTTTCCATTGTAACCGGGAGGGGGGGAGGGAGGGTGGAAGGAGGGGGGAGGGGGAGAGGGATGGAATGGTGGAGGGAGGGGGGAGGGAGTGGGGGGGGGTGTGATGGAGGGAAGGAGGGAGGGGGGGAGTTAGGGGCTGAGTGGTGATGGAGGTTGGGATTGAGGGGAGGGAGGGGGGAGGGAGTGGGGATGGGAGTGGGGATGGAGGTGGGAAGGAGGGGGGAGGAAGGGGTTGAGGGGGGAAGGGGGGGAGGGAGGGAATAGGGGGGGGAGGGAGTGGGGATGGAGGTGGGAAGGAGTGGGGAGGAAGGGGTTGAGGGGGGAAGGGGGGGAGGGAGGGAATAGGGGCCCCATGCTGACCTGTGTATGTTAAGTGACTCGCACAACTTTAAAAAACTGGCAGTTGCTTTTCGCAACAATGTTGCAACAATCTCACACAAGCATTGTGACGTCACAAGCTGAAGATGTAAATTTAAAACCGAGCTGATCTCTCATTGGTGCACGGGTGCCATTGTGACATCACGCGCTGAAGCCCCTTCAAGAAAAGGGTTAGAAATGAGAAATTTTAACTTTAATATCTCTCTAGCTTTAAAAAGGTAGCTTCAATTTGAACGAAAGTACTTACAATAGTTGCCCATGTTAATGGTGAATATGGCGGTACAAAAATCGTAGCGCTTTGGTGTACCGTCTGGGAGGAGTAGGGTTTGTAAGTTATGGACAGAAATCTTCGGAATCTTCCGTACAAACATACGGAATCTTCCGTATATACATACGGAATGTTGGACCGCAGAGTTTTAGTAGTATATAGATAGATAGATAGACTAGACCGAGTGGGCCCGTTGGGCCCGTCCTCGTAGGGTTTCCATTGTAACCGGGAGGGGAGGAAAGGGGAGGGTTGGGGGAGGGAAGGGGGAGGGAGGAGGGGAGGGAGGGGGGGAGGGGAGGGGGGAGGGGGGAGGGAGAGGGCAGGGAGGGGGGGTAGGGGGGAGAGGGGGGTATGGGAGGGGGGAGGGGAGGGGGGAAGGGAGGAGGGAAGGGGGGAGGAAGAGGGGAGGGAGGTGGGTAGGGGGGAGGGATGGAGGGGGACCTCCCCTTTTCCCAGTACCCCTCTTTCCCCGTTGGGCCCGTCCTCGTAGGGTTTCCATTTTAACCGGGAGGAGAGGAGGGCGGGAAGGGGGAGGGAGGGAGGAGGGAGGTGTGGAGGGAGGAGGGGAGGGGAGGGAGGGGGGAGGGGAGGCAGGGGGGTAGGGGGAGGGGGAGGGAGAGGGAGGGGGGAGGGGAGGGGGAAGGGGCGAGGGAGGGGGACCTCCCCTTTTCCCAGTACTCCTCTTTCCCCATTGGGCCCGTCCTCGTAGGGTTTCAATTGTAACCGGGAGGGGGGGAGGGAGGGTGGAAGGAGGGGGGAGAGGGATGGAAGGGTGGAGGGAGGGGGAGGGATTGGGGAGGGAGGGATGGAGGGAAGGAGGGAGGGGGGAGTTAGGGGGAGGTGGGAGGGAGGGGGGTGGGAGTTGGGGAGGGAGGGGGAGGAGGGGGGGAGGAGTGGGGATGGAGGTGGGAAGGAGGGGGGAGGAAGGGGTTGAGGGGGGAAGTGGGACCTCCCCTTTTCCCAGTACCCCTCTTTCCCCCACCACCAAGCCCCCTCCGCAACGACCCCTGTTGTCCCCAGTCCCCATTCACAGACCCCCCCCCCCCCATTCTCTCTCTCCCCCATACACACTCTCAGTGCTTTTTTCGAAACATTTGCGGTCACATAGTGCTTCTCACTGTAGCACCCATCTCAAACAAGCATTGGGAGGATGGGAGGGAGGGAGGAGGGAGGTGTGGAGGGAGGAGGGGAGGGAAGGGGGTAAGGGAAGGGGGGGGAAGGGGGGGAAGGGGGAGGGAGAGGGGAGGGAGGGGGATGGGATGGGGGAAGGGGGGAGGGAGGGGGACCTCCCCTTTTCCCAGTACCCCTCTTTCCCCGTTGGGCCCGTCCTCGTAGGGTTTCCATTGTAACCGGGAGGAGGGGAGGGAGGGAAGGGGGAGGGAGGGAGGAGTTAGGGGAGGAGGGGTGAGGGAGGTGGGGAGGGAGTTGGGGAGGAGGGGGGGAGGGAGTGGGGATGGAGGTGGGAAGGAGTGGGGAGGAAGGGTTGAGGGGGGAAGGGGGGGAGGGAGGGAATAGGGGCCCCATGCTGATCTGTGTATGTTAAGTGACTTGCACAACTTTAAAAAACTGGCAGTTGCTTTTCGCAACAATGTTGCAACAATCTCACACAAGCATTGTGACGTCACAAGCTGAAGATGTAAATTTAAAAACCGAGCTGATCTCTCATTGGTGCACGGGTGCCATTGTGACATCACGCGCTGAAGCCCCTTCAAGAAAAGGGTTAGAAATGAAAATTTAAACTTTAATATCTCTCTAGCTTTAAAAAGTTAGCTTCAATTTTGAACGAAAGTACTTACAATAGTTGCCCAGGTTAATGGTGAATATGGCGGTACAAAAATCGTAGCGCTTTGGTGTACCGTCTGGGAGGAGTAGGGTTTGTAAGTTATATGGACAGAAACTCTTCGGAATCTTCCGTACATACACACATACATCCGGAATGTTGGACCGCAGAGTTTTAGTAGTATATACTAGACCGAGTGGGCCCGTTGGGCCCGTCCTCGTAGGGTTTCCATTGTAACCGGGATGGGAGGAAAGGGGGAGGGTTGGGGGAGGGAAGGGGGAGGGAGGAGGGGAGGGAGGGGGGGAGGGGAGGGGGGGAGGGGGGAGGGAGGTAGGGGGGAGGGAGGGGGGAGAGGGGGGGATGGGAGGGGGGAGGGGGGAAGGGAGGAGGGTAGGGGTGGAGGGAGAGGGGAGGGAGGTGGGTAGGGGGGAGGGAGGGAGGGGGACCTCCCCTTTTCCCAGTACCCCTCTTTCCCCGTTGGGCCCGTCCTCGTAGGGTTTCCATTGTAACCGGGAGGAGGGGAGGGCGGGAAGGGGGAGGGAGGGAGGAGGGAGGTGTGGAGGGAGGAGGGGAGGGGAGGGAGGGGGGAGGGGAGGGAGGGGGGTAGGGGGGAGGGGGAGGGAGGGGGAGGGAGGGGGAGGGAGAGGGGAGGGGGGAGGGGAGGGGGAAGGGGGGAGGGAGGGGGGAGGGAGGGGGACCTCCCCTTTTCCCAGTACCCCTCTTTCCCCGTTGGGCCCGTCCCCGTAGGGTTTCCATTGTAACCGGGAGGGGGGGAGGGAGGGTGGAAGGAGGGGGGAGGGGGAGAGGGGTGGAAGGGTGGAGGGAGGGGGGGAGGGAGTGGGGGAGGGTCGGATGGAGGGAAGGAGGGACGGGTGAGTTAGGGGCTGAGTGGTGATGGAGGTTGGGATTGAGGGGGGAGAGAGTGGGGATGGAGGTGGGAAGGATGGGGGAGGAAGAGGTTGAGGGGGGAAGTGGGACCTCCCCTTTTCCCAGTACCCCTCTTTCCCCCACCACCAAGCCCCCACCGCAACGACCCCTGTTGTCCCCCTCCCCAGTCCCCATTCTCAGACCCCCCCCCATTCTCTTGGAATAAAAAAAAATACTTTAAAAAAAATAAGTGCTTTTTAATTGCTTGTTTTGAAACATTCGCGGTTAAGTGCTTTTTTAAAAAACATTCGCGGTTAAGTGCTGGTTAGGGGGGAGGGGGGAGGGAGTTGGGGAGGGAGGGGGAGGAGGGGGGGAGGCAGTGGGGATGGAGGTGGGAAGGAGGGGGGGATGAAGGGGTTGAGGGGGGAAGGGGGACCTCCCCTTTTCCCAGTACCCCTCTTTCCCCGTTGGGCCTGTCCTCATAGGGTTTCCATTGTAACCGGGAGGGGTGGAGGGAGGGAGGAGGGAGGTGTGGAGGGAGGTGGGGAGGGGGAGGGAGGGGGGGAGGGGAGGGGGAAGGGGAGGGGGGAAGGGGAGGGGGAAGGGGGTAGGGGGGAGGGGGTAGGGGAGGGAGGGGGATCTCCCCTTTTCCCAGTACCCCTCTTTCCCCGTTGGGCTCGTCCCCGTAGGGTTTCCTTGTAACCGGGAGGGGGGGAGGGAGGGTGGAAGGAGGGGGGAGGGGGAGAGGGATGGAAGGGTGGAGGGAAGGGGCAGGGAGTGGGGGAGGGTGGGATGGAGGGAAGGAGGGAGGGGGGGAGTTAGGGGCTGAGTGGTGATGGAGGTTGGGATTGAGGGGGGAGGGAGGGGGGGAGCGAGTGGGGATGGAGGTGGGAAGGAGGGGGGAGGAAGGGGTTGAGGGGGGAATTGGAACCTCCCCTTTTCCCAGTACCCCTCTTTCCCCCACCACCAAGCCCCCTCCGCAACGACCCCTGTTGTCCCCCTCCCCAGTCCCCATTCTCAGACCCCCCCCCCATTCTCTCTCTCCCCCAGACACACTCTCAGTGCTTTTTTCGAAACACTTGCCCCGGTGGCCCACGAGCATAGGGGCCCAATGCTGATCTGTGTATGTTAAGTGACTTGCAATAAAAAAAAATACTTTAAAAAAAGATAAGTGCTTTTTAAGTGCTTGTTTTGAAACATTCACGGTCACATAGTGCTTCTCACTGCGATCTGTTAGTGGTGCTTTTCGAAACAATGTAGCACCCATCTCAAACAAGCATTGGGAGGATGGGAGGGAGGGAAGGGGAGGGAGGGAGGAGAGAGGTGTGGAGGGAGGGGGGAAGGGGATGGGGGAACGGGGGGAAGGGGGAGGGAGAGGGTTAGGGGGGAGGGGGAGGGGGAGGGGAGGGGGGAAGGAGAGGGAGGGGGACCTCCCCTTTTCCCAGTACCCCTCTTTCCCCGTTGGGCCCGTCCCCGTAGGGTTTCCATTGTAACCGGGAGGAGGGGAGGGAGGGAGGAGGGAGGTGTGGATGGAGGAGGGGAGGGGAGGGGGGAAGGGGGAGGGAGAGGGTTAGGGGGGAGGGGGAGGGGGAGGGGAGGGGGGAAGGAGAGGGAGGGGGACCTCCCCTTTTCCCAGTACCCCTCTTTCCCCGTTGGGCCCGTCCCCGTAGGGTTTCCTTTGTAACCAGAAGGGGGGGAGGGAGGGTGGAAGGAGGGGGGAGGGGGAGAGGGATGGAAGGGTGGAGGGAGGGGGGGAAGGATGGAGGGAAGGAGGGAGGGGGGGGAGTTAGGGGAGGAGGGGTGAGGGAGGTGGGGAGGGAGTTGGGGAGGAGGGGGGGAGGGAGTGGGGATGGAGGTGGGAAGGAGTGGGGAGGAAGGGGTTGAGGGGGGAAGGGAGGGAGGGAATAGGGGCCCCATGCTGATCTGTGTATGTTAAGTGACTTGCACAACTTTAAAAAACTGGCAGTTGCTTTTCGCAACAATGTTGCAACAATCTCACACAAGCATTGTGACGTCACAAGCTGAAGATGTAAATTTAAAACCGAGCTGATCTCTCATTGGTGCACAGGTGCCATTGTGACATCACGCGCTGAAGCCCCTTCAAGAAAAGGGTTAGAAATGAAAATTTATACTTTAATATCTCTCCAGCTTTAAAAAGGTAGCTTCAATTTGAACGAAAGTACTTACAATAGTTGCCCATGTTAATGGTGAATACGGCGGTACAAAAATCGTAGCGCTTTGGTGTACCGTCTAGGAGCAGTAGGGTTTGTAAGTTAAGCGTCAAGAAAGACACTTCGGAATCTTCCGTATATACACACATACACACATACATACGGAATGTTGGACCGCAGAGTTTTAGTAGTATTCTAGACCGAGTGGGCCCGTTGGGCCCGTCCTCGTAGGGTTTCCATTGTAACCGGGTGGATGGGAGGGAGGGAAGTGGGAGGGAGGGGGGGGAGGGGAGGGTGGAGTGGAGGGGGGAGGGGAGGGGGAAGGAGGGGAGGGGATGGGGAGGGAGAGGGGAGGGAGGGGGGTGGGGGGAGGGTCTATTTTACTTTAAAAATAAACAGCGTTCTTTGTTGAAAAGGAAATAAACTTATCTATAGAGCATCAGCTTTTTTAAAATAAATAAAATCAAACTTAATGAAAATCACATTCCTCATTTTAAATAAGTGTCTTTGTTATAAATGAAATCAAACAGCGGGAGAGGCGACGGCGACTACACCTCCCGGCGGTCAGCGCTGCTGGGACGGGAGGGAGGGAGGGATGAGGGAGGGAGGAGAGTGGGGAGGGAGGGGTACCTCCCCTTTTCCCAGTACTCTTCTTTCCCAAACCACCAAGCCCCCTGTTGTTCCCCTCCCCAGTCCCCATTCTCAGACCCCCCCATTCTCTCTCCCCCAGATACACTCTTACTCTCCCCCCCGCCTTTCCCTAGCACACCCCTTTCCCCGTTGGGCCCGTCCTCGTAGGGTTTCCATTGTAACCGTGAGGCAGGGAGGGAGGGGGGAGGGAGGGAAGAGGGAGGTGTGGAGGGAGGAGGGGGAGGGGAGGGAGGGGGAGGGGGGAAGGGGGGGAGGTGGAGGGAGGGGGGAGGGAGAGGGGGAGGGGTGGGGGGAAGGGGTGAGGGTGGAAGGGGGAGGGAGGGGGACCTCCCCTTTTCCCAGTACCCCTCTTTCCCGTTGTGCCCGTCCTCGTAAGGTTTCCATTGTAACCGGGAGGGGAGTGGGGGGGAGGGAAGGGAGGAGGGAGGTGTGGAGGGGGAGGGGAGGGGGAGGGGGGAAGGGGGAAGGGGGAGGGAGAGGGGAGGGAGGGGTTAGGGAGGGGGGAAGGGGGGAGGGAGGGGGACCAACCGTTTTCCCAGTACCCCTCTTTCCCCGTTGGGCCCGTCGTCGTAGGGTTTCCATTGTAACCGGGAGGAGGGGAGGTAGGGAAGGGGGAGGGAGGGAGGAGGGAGGTGTGGAGGGAGGAGGGGAGGGGGAGGGAGGAGGGGAGGGGGGAGGGAGGGGGAAGGGGGGAGGGAGAGGGAGGGGAGGGGGGTAGGGGGGAGGGAGGGGGAGGGGAGGGGGTGAGGGAGGGGGACGTCCCCTTTTCCCAGTACCCCTCTTTCCCCGTTGGGCCCGTCCTCGTAGGGTTTCCATTTTAACCGGGAGGAGGGGAGGGAGGGAAGGGGGGAGGGAGGGAGGAGGGAGGTGTGGAGGGAGGAGGGGAGGGGGAGGGAGGGGGGAGGGGAGGGGGGAGGGAGAGGGGGAGGGGAGGGAGGGAGGGTGTAAGGGGGAGGGAGGGGGACCTCCCCTTTTCCCAGTACCCCTCTTTCCCCGTTGGGCCCGTCCTCGTAGGGTTTCCATTGTAACCGGGAGGAGGGGAGGGAGGGAAGGGGAGGGAGGGAGGAGGGAGGTGTGGAGGGAGGGGGGAGGGGAGGGGGAAGGGGGAAGGGAGGGGGACCTCCCCTTTTCCCAGTACCCCTCTTTCCCCGATGGGCCCGTCCTCGTAGGGTTTCAATTGTAACCGGGAGGGGGGAGGGAGGGTGGAAGGAGGGGGGAGAGGGATGGAAGGGTGGATGGAGGGGGGAGGGATTGGGGAGGGAGGGATGGAGGGAAGGAGGGAGGGGGGGAGTTAGGGGAGGTGGAGGGGGGAGGGAGTTGGGGAGGGAGGGGGAGGAGGGGGGAGGGAGTGGGGATGGAGGTGGGAAGGAAGGGGTTGAGGGGGGAAGGGGGACCTCCCCTTTTCCCAGTACCCCTCTTTCCCCGTTGGGCCCGTCCTCGTAGGGTTTCCATTGTAACCGGGAGGGGGGATGGAGGGAGGAGGGAGGTGTGGAGGGAGGAGGGGAGGGGGGAAGGGGAGGGGGGAAGGGGGAGGGAAGGGGGGAGGGGGTAGGGGGGAGGGGAGGGAGGGGGATCGCCCCTTTTTCCAGTACCCCTCTTTCCCCGTTGGGCCCGTCCCCGTAGGGTTTCCATTGTAACCGGGAGGGGGGAGGGAGGGTGGAAGGAGGGGGGAGGGGGAGAGGGATGGAAGGGTGGAGGGAGTTGGGAGGGAGTGGGGGAGGGTGGGATGGAGGGAAGGAGGGAGGGGGGAGTTAGGGGCTGAGTGGTGATGGAGGTTGGGATTGAGGGGGAGGGAGGGGGGGAGGGAGTGGGGATGGAGGTGGGAAGGAGGGGGGAGGAAGGGGTTGAGAGGTGAAGTGGGACCTCCCCTTTTCCCAGTACCCCTCTTTCCCCGTTGGGCCCGTCCTCGTAGGGTTTCCATTGTAACCGGGAGGAGGGGAGGGAGGGAAGGGGGAGGGAGGGAGGAGGGAGGTGTGGAGGGAGGGGAGGGGGAGGGAGGGGGGAGGGGAGGGGGGAAGGGGGGGAGGGGGGAGGGAGAGGGGGAGGGAGGGGGGGAGGGAGGGGGGGAGGGGGGTGAGGGGGGAGGGAGAGGGGTAGGGGGGGAGGGGAGGGGGAAGGGGAGGGAGGGGGACCTCCCCTTTTCCCAGTACCCCTCTTTCCCCGTTGGGCCCGTCCTCGTAGGGTTTCCATTGTAACCGGGAGGAGGGGAGGGAGGGAAGGGGAAGAGAGGGAGGTGTGGAGGGTGGAGGGGGAGGGAGGGGGGAGGGGAGGGGGAAGGGGGGGTGGGAGGGGGGGTGGAGGTGGGAAGGAGTGGGGAGGAAGGGGTTGAGGGGGGAAGGGGGGGAGGGAGGGAATAGGGGCCCCATGCTGATCTGTGTATGTTAAGTGACTCGCACAACTTTAAAAAACTGGCAGTTGCTTTTCGCAACAATGTTGCAACCATCTCACACAAGCATTGTGACGACACAAGCTGAAGACCTTGAAAAAAAAGGTCAGAATTTTTTTTATGTAAATTTAAATTAGTAAACACCCAATAGCAGCCGCTTGTCCATCGCGAGCTGATCTCTCATTGGTGCACGGGTGCCATTGTGACATCACGCGCTGAAGCCCCTTCAAGAAAAGGGTTAGAAATGAAAAATTTAAACTTTAATATCTCTCTAGCTTTAAAAAGGTAGCTTCAATTTGAACGAAAGTACTTACAATAGTTGCCCATGTTAATGGTGAATACGGCGGTACAAAAATCGTAGCGCTTTGGTGTACCGTCTGGGAGGAGTAGGGTTTGGCCCCTTCAAGAAAAGGGTTAGAAATGAGAAATTTTAACTTTAATATCTCTCTAGCTTTAAAAAGGTAGCTTCAATTTGAACGAAAGTACTTACAATAGTTGCCCATGTTAATGGTGAATACGGCGGTACAAAAATCGTAGCGCTTTGGTGTACCGTCTGGGAGGAGTAGGGTTTGTAAGTTATGGACAGAAATCTTCGGAATCTTCCGTATATACATACGGAATCTTCCGTATATACATACGGAATGTTGGACCGCAGAGTTTTAGTATTATATACTAGACCGAGTGGGCCCGTTGGGCCCGTCCTCGTAGGGTTTCCATTGTAACCGGGATGGGAGGAAAGGGGGAGGGTTGGGGGAGGGAAGGGGGAGGGAGGAGGGGAGGGAGGGGGGGAGGGGAGGGGGGGAGGGGGGAGGGAGGTAGGGGGGAGGGAGGGGGGAGAGGGGGGGATGGGAGGGGGGAGGGGGGAAGGGAGGAGGGTAGGGGGGGGAGGGAGAGGGGAGGGAGGTGGGTAGGGGGGAGGGAGGGAGGGGGACCTCCCCTTTTCCCAGTACCCCTCTTTCCCCGTTGGGCCCGTCCTCGTAGGGTTTCCATTGTAACCGGGAGGAGGGGAGGGCGGGAAGGGGGAGGGAGGGAGGAGGGAGGTGTGGAGGGAGGAGGGGAGGGGAGGGAGGGGGGAGGGGAGGGAGGGGGGTAGGGGGGAGGGGGAGGGAGGGGGAGGGAGGGGGAGGGAGAGGGGAGGGGGGAGGGGAGGGGGAAGGGGGGAGGGAGGGGGGAGGGAGGGGGACCTCCCCTTTTCCCAGTACCCCTCTTTCCCCGTTGGGCCCGTCCCCGTAGGGTTTCCATTGTAACCGGGAGGGGGGGAGGGAGGGTGGAAGGAGGGGGGAGGGGGAGAGGGGTGGAAGGGTGGAGGGAGGGGGGGAGGGAGTGGGGGAGGGTCGGATGGAGGGAAGGAGGGACGGGTGAGTTAGGGGCTGAGTGGTGATGGAGGTTGGGATTGAGGGGGGAGAGAGTGGGGATGGAGGTGGGAAGGATGGGGGAGGAAGAGGTTGAGGGGGGAAGTGGGACCTCCCCTTTTCCCAGTACCCCTCTTTCCCCCACCACCAAGCCCCCACCGCAACGACCCCTGTTGTCCCCCTCCCCAGTCCCCATTCTCAGACCCCCCCCCCATTCTCTTGGAATAAAAAAAAATACTTTAAAAAAAATAAGTGCTTTTTAATTGCTTGTTTTGAAACATTCGCGGTTAAGTGCTTTTTTAAAAAACATTCGCGGTTAAGTGCTGGTTTTGAAACATTCGCGGCTACTTAGTGCTTCTGTCAGCTGCTTTTCGAAACAATGTTGCAACCATCTCACACAAGCATTGGGAGGATGGGAGGGAGGGAAGGGGAGGGATGGAGGAGGGAGGTGTGGAGGGAGGAGGGGAGGGAGGGGGGAAGGGGAGGGGGGAAGGGGGCGGGAGAGGGGAGGGAGGGGGGATGGGATGGGGAAGGGGGGAGTGAGGGGGACCTCCCCTTTTCCCAGTACCCCTCTTTCCCCGTTGGGCCCGTCCTCGTAGGGTTTCCATTGTAACGGGGAGGAGGGGAGGGAGGGAAGGGGGAGGGAGGGAGGAGGGAGGTGTGGAGGGAGGGGAGGGGGAGGGAGGGGGGAGGGGAGGGGGGAAGGGGGGGGAGGGGGAGGGAGAGGGGGAGGGAGGGGGGGAGGCGGGTGAGGGGGGAGGGAGAGGGGTAGGGGGGGAGGGGAGGGGGAAGGGGAGGGAGGGGGGACCTCCCCTTTTCCCAGTACCCCTCTTTCCCCGTTGGGCCCGTCCTCGTAGGGTTTCCATTGTAACCGGGAGGAGGGGAGGGAGGGAAGGGGAGGGAGGGAGGTGTGGAGGGTGGAGGGGGAGGGAGGGGGGAGGGGAGGGGGGAAGGGGGGAGGGAGGGGGGGTGGAGGTGGGAAGGAGTGGGGAGGAAGCGGTTGAGGGGGGAAGGGGGGGGAGGGAGGGAATAGGGGCCCCATGCTGATCTGTGTATGTTAAGTGACTCGCACAACTTTAAAAAACTGGCAGTTGCTTTTCGCAACAATGTTGCAACCATCTCACACAAGCATTGTGACGTCACAAGCTGAAGACGTTGAAAAAAAAGGTCAGAAAAAAAATTATGTAAATTTAAAGTAGTAAACACCCAATAGCAGCCGCTTGTCCATCGCGAGCTGATCTCTCATTGGTGCACGGGTGCCATTGTGACATCACGCGCTGAAGCCCCTTCAAGAAAAGGGTTAGAAATGAAAAATGTAAACTTTAATATCTCTCTAGCTTTAAAAAGGTAGCTTCAATTTGAACGAAAGTACTTACAATAGTTGCCCATGTTAATGGTGAATACGGCGGTACAAAAATCGTAGCGCTTTGGTGTACCGTCTGGGAGGAGTAGGGTTTGGCCCCTTCAAGAAAAGTGTTAGAAATGAAAATTTAAACTTTAATATCGCTCTAGCTTTAAAAAGGTAGCTTCAATTTGAACGAAAGTACTTACAATAGTTGCCCAGGTTAATGGTGAATACGGCGGTACAAAAATCGTAGCGCTTTGGTGTACCGTCTGGGAGGAGTAGGGTTTGTAAGTTATGGACAGAAATATTCGGAATCTTCCGTACATACATACGGAATCTTCCGTATATACATACGGAATGTTGGACCGCAGAGTTTTAGTAGTATACTAGACCGAGTGGGGCCCGTTGGGCCCGTCCTCGTAGGGTTTCCATTGTAACCGGGAGGGGAGGAAAGGGGGAGGGTTGGGGGAGGGAAGGGGGAGGGAGGAGGGGAGGGAGGGGGGAGGGGAGTGGGGGAGGGGGAGGGAGAGGGGAGGGAGGGGGGTAGGGGGGAGGGAGGGGGAGAGGGGGGGATGGGAGGGGGGAGGGGAGGGGGGAAGGGAGGAGGGAAGGGGGGGAGGGAGAGGGGAGGGAGGTGGGTAGGGGGGTGGAGGGAGGGGGACCTCCCCTTTTCCCAGTACCCCTCTTTCCCCGTTGGGCCCGTCCTCGTAGGGTTTCCATTGTAACCGGGAGGAGGGGAGGGGCGGGAAGGGGGAGGGAGGGAGGAGGGAGGTGTGGAGGGAGGAGGGGAGGGGAGGGAGGGGGGAGGGGAGGGAGGGGGTAGGGGGGAGGGGGAGGGAGGGGGAGGGAGAGGGGATGGGGGAGGGGAGGGGGAAGGGGGGAGGGAGGGGGACCTCCCCTTTTCCCAGTACTCCTCTTTCCCCGTTGGGCCCGTCCTCGTAGGGTTTCCATTGTAACCGGGAGGGGGGGAGGGAGGGAGGAGGGAGGTGTGGAGGGAGGTGTGGAGGGAGATGGGGAGGGGGAGGGAGGGGTGGAGGGGAGGGGGAGGGGGGAAGAGGGGTAGGGGGAGGGGAGGGAGGAGGGGAGGGAGGGGAACTCCCCTTTTCCCAGTACCCCTCTTTCCCCGTTGGGCCCGTCCCCGTAGGGTTTCCATTGTAACCGGGAGGGGGGGAGGGAGGGTGGAAGGAGGGGGAGAGGGGTGGAAGGGTGGAGGGAGTGGGGGAGGGTCGGATGGAGGGAAGGAGGGAGGGGTGAGTTAGGGGCTGAGTGGTGATGGAGGTTGGGATTGAGGGGGGAGAGAGTGGGGATGGAAGTGGGAAGGAGGGGGGGAGGAAGAGGTTGAGGGGGAAGTGGGACCTCCCCTTTTCCCAGTACCCCTCTTTCCCCCACCACCAAGCCCCCACCGCAACGACCCCTGTTGTCCCCCTACCCAGTCCCCATTCTCAGACCCCCCCCCATTCTCTTGGAATAAAAAAAAATACTTTTAAAAAAAAAGTGCTTTTTAATTGCTTGTTTTGAAACATTCGCGGTTAAGTGCTTTTTTAAAAAACATTCGCGGTTAAGTGCTGGTTTTGAAACATTCGCGGCTACTTAGTGCTTCTGTCAGTTGCTTTTCGAAACAATGTTGCAACCATCTCACACAAGCATTGGGAGGATGGGAGGGAGGGAAGGGGAGGGAGGGAGGAGGGAGGTGTGGAGGGAGGAGGGGAGGGAGGGGGGAAGGGGAGGGGGGGAAGGGGGCGGGAGAGGGGAGGGAGGGGGGATGGGATGGGGAAGGGGGGGAGTGAGGGGGACCTCCCCTTTTCCCAGTACCCCTCTTTCCCCGTTGGGCCCGTCCTCGTAGGGTTTCCATTGTAACCGAGAGGAGGGGAGGGAGGGAAGGGGGAGGGAAGGAGGAGGGAGGTGTGGAGGGAGGGGAGGGGGAGGGAGGGGGGAGGGGAGGGGGAAGGGGGGGAGTGGGGAGGGAGAGGGGGAGGGAGGGGGGGAGGGGGGTGAGGGGGGAGGGAGAGGGGTAGGGGGGAGGGGAGGGGGAAGGGGAGGGAGGGGGACATCCCCCTTTCCCAGTACCCCTCTTTCCCCGTTGGGCCCGTCCTCGTAGGGTTTCCATTGTAATCGGGAGGAGGGGAGGGAGGGAAGGGGGAGGGAGGGAGGTGTGGAGGGTGAAGGGGGAGGGAGGGGGGAGGGGAGGGGGGGAAGGGGGGGAGGGAGGGGGGGTGGAGGTGGGAAGGAGTGGGGAGGAAGGGGTTGAGGGGGGGAAGGGGGGGGAGGGAGGGAATAGGGGCCCCATGCTGATCTGTGTAGGTTAAGTGACTCGCACAACTTTAAAAAACTGGCAGTTGCTTTTCGCAACAATGTTGCAACCATCTCACACAAGCATTGTGACGACACAAGCTGAAGACCTTGAAAAAAAAGGTCAGAAAAATTATGTAAATTTAAAGTAGTAAACACCGCAGAGTTTTAGTAGTATACTAGAAAAGAGGGCCCGTTGGGCCCGTCCCCACACCCCCCATTCTCACTCCCCCAGCCCCACTCTTACTCTCCAAGTGTGCCCGTTGGGCCCGGAAAAGAGGGCCCGTTGGGCCCGTCCCCACACCCCCCATTCTCTCCTCCCCCCAGCCCCACTCTTACTCTCCAAGTGTGCCGTTGGGCCCGTCCTCCTGATCTGTGTATGTCAAGTGACCACTATAGCCTTCATTCTTTTTTTTTTTCCCTAATCAGATGTTTGTTTGTTTTTTCCTAATCAGATGTGCAGTACTTTGGTCAACGTGGGTTGTTTTTAAATGTGCTATACAAATAAAACTGACTTGACTTGACTTGACTTGCAATAACAAAAAAGACTTCTTGGAAGCTTTTCGAAACAATGTAGCCGTCACAAGCTGAAAACTAAATCCTTGCTGAAAACTAAATCCTTTTCTGGAAACTTTTGGAAACAAATGTAGCCCCTTGAAGAAAAGGGTTAGAAATGAAAAATTTAAACTTTAATATCTCTCTAGCTTTAAAAAGGTAGCTTCAATTTGAACGAAAGTACTTACAATAGTTGCCCAGGTTAATGGTGAATACGGCGGTACAAAAATCGTAGCGCTTTGGTGTACCGTCTAGGAGGAGTAGGGTTTGTAAGTAATCTTCCGTACATACACATATACATACATACATACGGAATGTTGGACCGCAGAGTTTTAGTATTATATAGATAGATAGATAGACTAGACCGAGTGGGCCCGTTGGGCCCGTCCTCGTAGGATTTCCATTGTAACCGGGAGGGGAGGAAAGGGGGAGGGTTGGGGGAGGGAAGGGGGAGGGAGGAGGGGAGGGAGGGGGGAAGGGGAGGGGTTGAGGGGGGAGGGAGGGGGGTAGGGGGGAGGGAGGGGGGGAGAGGGGGGATGGGAGGGGGGAGGGGAAGGGAGGAGGGAAGGGGGGGGAGGGAGAGGGGAGGGAGGTGGGTAGGGGGGAGGGAGGGAGGGGGACCTCCCCTTTTCCCAGTACCCCTCTTTCCCCGTTGGGCCCGTCCTCGTAGGGTTTCCATTGTAACCGGGAGGAGGGGAGGGCGGGAAGGGGGGAGGGAGGGAGGAGGGAGGTGTGGAGGGAGGAGGGGAGGGGAGGGAGGGGGAGGGGAGGGAGGGGGTAGGGGGGAGTGGGAGGGAGGGGGAGGGAGAGGGGAGGGGGGAGGGGGGAGGAGGGGGACCTCCCCTTTTCCCAGTACTCCTCTTTCCCCGTTGGGCCCGTCCTCGTAGGGTTTCAATTGTAACCGGGAGGGGGGGAGGGAGGGTGGAAGGAGGGGGGGGAGAGGGATAGAAGGGTGGAGGGAGGGGGGGAGGGATTGGGGAGGGAGGGATGGAGGGAAGGAGGGAGGGGGGAGTTAGGGGGGAGGGGGGAGGGAGTTGGGGAGGGAGGGGGAGGAGGGGGGGAGGGAGTGGGGATGGAGGTGGGAAGGAGGGGGGATGAAGGGGTTGAGGGGGGAAGGGGGACCTCCCCTTTTCCCAGTACCCCTCTTTCCCCGTTCGGCCCGTCCTCATAGGGTTTCCATTGTACCCGGAGGGGGGGAGGGAGGGAGGGGGGAGGTGTGGAGGGAGGAGGGGAGGGGGAGTGAGGGGGAGGGGGGAAGGGGGGAGGGGGTAGGGGGGAGGGGAGGGAGGGGGATCTCCCCTTTTCCCAGTACCCCTCTTTCCCCGTTGGGCCCGTCCCCGTAGGGTTTCCATTGTAACCGGGAGGGGGGAGGGAGGGTGGAAGGAGGGGGGAGGGGGAGAGGGATGGAATGGTGGAGGGAGGGGGAGGGAGTGGGGGAGGGTGGGATGGAGGGAAGGAGGGAGGGGGGGAGTTAGGGGCTGAGTGGTGTTGGAAGTTGGGATTGAGGGGGGAGGGAGGGGGGAGGGAGTGGGGATGGAGGTGGGAAGGAGGGGGAGGAAGGGTTGAGGGGGGAAGTGGGACCTCCCCTTTTCCCAGTACCCCTCTTTCCCCCACCACCAAGCCCCCTCCGCAACGACCCCTGTTGTCCCCCTCCCCAGTCCCCATTCTCAGACCCCCCCCATTCTCTCTCTCCCCAGACACACTCTCAGTGCTTTTTTCGAAACACTTGCCCCGGTGGCCCACGAGCATAGGGGCCCAATGCTGATCTGTGTATGTTAAGTGACTTGCAATAAAAAAAAATACTTTAAAAAAAGATAAGTGCTTTTTAAGTGCTTGTTTTGAAACATTCGCGGTCACATAGTGCTTCTCACTGCGATCTGTTAGTGGTGCTTTTCGAAACAATGTAGCACCCATCTCAAACAAGCATTGGGAGGATGGGAGGGAGGGAAGGGGAGGGAGGGAGGAGAGAGGTGTGGAGGGAGGAGGGGAGGGAGGGGGGAAGGGGAGGGGGGGAACGGGGGGAAGGCTGAGGGAGAGGGGAGGGAGGGGGGATGGGATGGGGGAAGGGGGGAGGGAGGGGGACCTCCCCTTTTCCCAGTACCCCTCTTTCCCCGTTGGGCCCGTCCTCGTAGGGTTTCCATTGTAACCGGGAGGAGGGGAGGGAGGGAAGTGGGAGGGAGGGAGGAGGGAGGTGTGGAGGGAGGAGGGGAGGGGGGGAGGGGAGAAGGGGGAGGGAGAGGGTTAGGGGGGAGGGGGAGGGGGGAGGGGAGGGGGGAAGGGGAGGGAGGGGGACCTCCCCTTTTCCCAGTACCCCCTCTTTCCCCATTGTGCCCGTCCCCGTAGGGTTTCCTTTGTAACCAGAAGGGGGGGAGGGAGGGTGGAAGGAGGGGGGAGGTGGAGAGGGATGGAAGGGTGGAGGGAGGGGGGGAGGGATGGAGGGAAGGAGGGAGGGGGGGAGTTAGGGGAGGAGGGGTGAGGGAGGTGGGGAGGGAGTTGGGGAGGAGGGGGGGAGGGAGTGGGGATGGAGGTGGGAAGGAGTGGGGAGGAAGGGGTTGAGGGGGGAAGGGGGGGAGGGAGGGAATAGGGGCCCCATGCTGATCTGTGTATGTTAAGTGACTTGCACAACATTAAAAAACTGGCAGTTGCTTTTCGCAACAATGTTGCAACCATCTCACACAAGCATTGTGACGTCACAAGCTGAAGACCTTGAAAAAAAAGGTCGGAAAAAAAATTATGTAAATTTAAAACCGAGCTGATCTCTCATTGGTGCACGGGTGCCATTGTGACATCACGCGCTGAAGCCCCTTCAAGAAAAGGGTTAGAAATGAAAATTTAAACTTTAATATCCCTCTAGCTTTAAAAAGGTAGCTTCAATTTGAACGAAAGTACTTACAATAGTTGCCCAGGTTAATGGTGAATACAGCGGTACAAAAATCGTAGCGCTTTGGTGTACCGTCTAGGAGGAGTAGGGTTTGTAAGTTAAGCGTCAAGCAAAGACGCTTCGGAATCTTCCGTACATACACACGGAATGTTTGCGTACATACACACGAACGCAGAGTTTTAGTACTATACTAGACCGAGTGGGCCCGTTGGGCCCGTCCTCGTAGGGTTTCCATTGTAACCGGGAGGGGAGGAAAGGGGGAGGGTTAGGGGAGGGAAGGGGGAGGGAGGAGGGGAGGGAGGGGGGGAGGGGAGGGGGGGAGGGGGGAGGGAGAGGGGAGGGAGGGGGGTAGGGGGGAGGGAGGGGGGAGAGGGGTGGATGGGAGGGGGGAGGGGAGGGGGGAAGGGAGGAGGGAAGGGGGGAGGGAGAGGGGAGGGAGGTGGGTAGGGGGGAGGGAGGGAGGTGGGTAGGGGGGGAGGGAGGGAGGGGGACCTCCCCTTTTCCCAGTACCCCTCTTTCCCCGTTGGGCCCGTCCTCGTAGGGTTTCCATTGTAACCGGGAGGAGGGGAGGGCGGGAAGGGGGAGGGAGGGAGGAGGGAGGTGTGGAGGGAGGAGGGGAGGGGAGGGAGGGGGGAGGGGGGGAAGGGGGGGGGAAGGTGGGGAAGGGGGAGGGAGAGGGGAGGGAGGGGGGATGGGATGGGGGAAGGGGGGAAGGAGGGAGACCTCCCCTTTTCCCAGTACTCCTCTTTCCCCGTTGGGCCCGTCCTCGTAGGGTTTCAATTGTAACCGGGAGGGGGGAGGGAGGGTGGAAGGAGGGGGGAGAGGGATGGGTGGAGGGAGGGAGGGATGGAGGGAAGGAGGGAGGGGGGAGTTAGGGGGGGAGGGGGGAGGGAGTTGGGGAGGGGAGGGGGAGGAGGGGGGGAGGGAGTGGAGGGGGGAGGGAGTGGGGATGGAGGTGGGAAGGAGGGGGGATGAAG
>NW_027602409.1:0-36806 GCF_053455715.1 Rhinoraja longicauda
AGGAACGGTGTTTAGCTTAGCAGAACACTTCATTTTGACGGCTGTCAGATTTCTTCAACTTTCTGTTAGAGAATAAAGGTTCTCTAGTTTCTCTAGAATGTTCACAATGAAATCTTGTTTTTGCAATCTGCTGTACCTCTATTTATGGCCACGATATACTTGCCAAAGTAAAGCACTAAACTGAACACCATTTCCTTGATATTTACTGGGAGCAAGTGGTGGGTAGAACCTGTGTTTAGGAAATCAATAGTGTAAGTAACTTTGATATCTTGGTTTAAACTACAGGACTTCTTTGAGTTTTCAATGGAACAAATCCTGCTTCCTGTGGAGTTCCAGTAGGGGGGAACCAGTCTTTCTTGGATTCCCTCGCATTCAGTTGGAAATTTGTCTCATCAATTCTAGGAGAGGTCAGACAATGCAGGATGAGAGACCCCCTTCATTCAAATTGGGATTCTTCACCCATGAAATAGAGAAGATAATAAATTTTTTTTAATAAGATCGGTCTTGTTTAATAATGTTCAGGTAATTTATTGGTTCCATTCTTTAATTTTTTTAAAATGTTTACATTTTTTCATCAATTGTCAATCAGTTCTTAAATGTTACTGAATGTCAGAAAATTAAAAAACTAAACTTACTTGATAGCTTTGACACAAATTAATGCTTTGCCTTGTCAGATGTGAGCCAGGAGTGAACCAAAACAATGGACTAAGCCTTGCTGAATGTCTGCAAGATCCAGAGGCTTAGCAATATTAAACCTACGCATCGATACTAGGATAGTGTATCCGCAGAGAGGACATAGGCAGTGAGTACAAGCAGCAGGTTTTTCACCCTACAGCCTGAAACATTCATAGGTGGGCTGCCTCTCCATGGGCGACTACCCAGGTGGGAAACGATTGTTGGGCATGTTAAAGATCACACAAGGAGGCTCGATTGCAGTGATGTGTGATGGAGAAAATCTAAGATCTCAGATGAGGATGAAAGCTGTTAAACTTGGACTTAAGAAATCAGAGATCAAAGAAGTAGATACAGAAATTATAGAATGTGGATGGGTGAAATTTTGAGATTGAGTAAGGCAGGTAACTTAGATCATGTGAGAATGGGGGATTTGAAGATTTTAAGAGACGAGAGAAGCTGGACATTGCCAAAGCAACAGACGAGAGGACGCCTCTGCTTTTCCCTCTCCACCAGGAATGCAGCAAATGCACGTGCCTCGTGAATCTTGCCACCTTTCTCATTAGCTACAAAGCACTTTGGGAGGTCCTGAAGTTGTGAAAAGTTTTTATTGTGAATGCTGGTCATTTTTTATACCTGCCAGGAATTTCAGGCACCAGAAAACTGAAATGCCCTCCACGGTTTAAAATTGAATGTCCAGTTACAGTGATGACAATAATAGATGAGGTCATCTGCCTGGCATCCATGTCCACTAAAGCCTGAAGTGAGACAATTGGAATCATACTTCAGAACTTTTAAAGTGTTATCTGCCCCATATTTAATTGATGTATTCAGGTTCAGCAATAAGCCCATTGGTTTTTGCTATTTATAGATCTTGGATCCATTATTTTTTACAGTTTGATTGGGTACTTCTTTAATAATTTTTAAAGTATTTTAATCCCAAGGTCTGTGCATTTCAAACCTTTAGTCTAAATTCTATCTCCAATGATTTTTCAAACATGTGTAACCTTGCGTTCCAACTCATAAAATTATCTCCCGAAATGGTGAAGTTTTCTCAATTTCTGATTCTCTGCAATATATACAATTCAACACTTTTAATACTGTCTATGTTCTTTTGCCAAGCAGCTTAAGAACTAAATCCTTTCAGGAGTGGTTAGAAGTTGGTTCTATTATAATTATTTGTAACTTATTGTAAGATTTGAGAAGTTTTCCCTCATTTGAAAAGCAATGCAATACCAAAGAGCTGCAGTTTGGACATTTTAAACAAGAGACTGGGGCTGATAGCGGAGAAAGGCTGCGGTCAGATTAACAAAGGATGTCACAATCTGTGGGTCCTAAAATGGCTGCAGGACCTCGTGACCAGCCACAAAAGGTAAAAACCTTAAATCCCAGTCTCTAGGTTTTCTGCAAAGCCATGGCCAGAACAAAGGATGGGTATTGGCCATGCAGAAACCTACGAAACCAGGTCGGAGTCCAGACACTGGGGCGCTGACATCAGCATACTCACAATGCCCCAAGCCGACCTAAACAGTTCATCTCAGTGAGGGGGCACAATAGCCCATAGAAAACTACCTGGTAGGTGATGGGAAACCAGTTAACACCCATCACCTCACAATGAAATCCCAATTTACACCTTCTGGCCATCCCCGGTATCCCCGAACATAAGCGCAGATCAGAAGAAAACCTCATACATATCTTTTTGAACAAAGAGATTCCAAGATCTGGCGGGAGATAGGACGGGTCAGAAACAGTATAACTGGCCACTACTTTTGGGTTTTAAACTCAAGAAGAAATACTGGAAGAAGAAGCTGAAGCTAGAAGAAAACCTGCAGGAAACGCAAGCAGGCAAGAAAACGAATGCAGGAGGAAGAAAAGACAGGCAAGAAAAACGGATGCAAGAGAGAGGAACAGGCACGCAACTCGAGGAGAAATACTGCCAAACGAACAGCCAGTAACCCCAGTAATAGCCCCATGGTGAGCATGCATTCCAAATCCTACATATCCTGGACATAGTTTAGTGTAGAGGGGAGGGTGGTTGTGAATAAACGTTGGGTGTGTACTAAAATATGTGTTGGTCAAGGTTGCAATGCGTCGTGCGTTCCCCATCTTACAGTCGTGTATGTGTCTTGCAGAACTGTGTTTAAGAATTCATAAGTAAAAGGTATTCGTGTATGTGTCTTGCAGAACTGTGTTTAGGAATTCATAAGTAAAAGGTATTCGTGTATAGAACTGTGTGTGTTTTATGATTCATAGTTATAAGTATTCGTGTGATTCGGTATGTGTTTCATAGACATGTATTATAGAACTGTATAAGTATTCATGGACAATAGTCCCAAGTGCTGAATAAAAGCCTTTTTCATTTAAACCCTGGTTTTAAAATCTGGTCTGGTTGAATTTTTTCTGCACTATAAGAGCTCCTGCATCTAAGCCCAGTGTCTAGAACCGTAAGGGGTGAGTGGGTCGAACCACTCACGGGGAACCAGTGTGCACGGCCTGGTCAAGGGATCAGAGCAAGGCACGGGGACCTTAGGTTGGGCGAAAGCTCGGCGCAGAAACCCCTTACAGATAATGGCGACCACGAAGGGACACTGGCAGCAGGATGATAGTGTACCAGAAAAGGATTTTAAAACTAGGGACCTAATGGACGAGCGCATTGCGGACTATGTTTTTAGTAAGGTGAATATCACCAAACAATGGATGTGTGCGTTACTAGATGACAAGCGCCCACTGGAAGCAGCAATCCGGTGGACGGCCAGTAAAGCCCATAAGAAATCTGTAGAGAAGGCGGTCTGGCTGACCTGCTATAAAAAGCAGGTCCAGCTTTTGGACCGCGTGGTTGTGGCACAGGCAGCCCAGATCAGGGACCTTCAGGAGGAGGTAGAGGAGAAGGCTGCGGGTGGGAACCAGTTGATTGAGGCTCTGGACTCTTTAAACAAAGAGCGCCGGGTCGTGACCAACCGCCACGAAGCCAGGGTAGAGCTGATGGAGTGTCAGATCACTGAGACTATGCGCAGTAAGGGCAAGCTCAGGGAGCAGTGCGCTTCCCTGAGCCACCAGCTGGAGACCCAGGAAGAGAAACTTAAGGGAGTTAGGGCAGCCTATAAAATGGTTTTGGAGGACAGGTCGGAAGGGGCCGACCACGGGGCATGCCTGCAGGAGATAGAGGGTCTGCGGGGTGCTTTAAATAAAGCAAGCGGGCTGGTCTGTTTGATGAACCCCCCCGCGGGCCAGTCACTAGCGGGTGCGAAGGTCCCGGTTCCGATCCCTAGAAAGACCATGGTGGCTTCAGCCCCCAGACTCCACAATTCCCCTAGCTACGAGGCATCCTGGAAAAGGGGTAGTGTAGGGGAAAGAGAGAGAGAGGAGCTCCTGGTAGAATACTCGGCACCGGCACCCATGTGCCCGGTCCTGGAAACCAGACGGGGACCCACCGCGCTGAATGGGGACGCCGGACCCATTCAGAGCGAGATCGTGGTGCCCCACAGCTCCCAGCAGTTAAGAGCTATGATCGGACATGTAATTAAATTGTCCGAATCAGGGGACCCTTCGCTACATTTTAGGGAGATCGAGCAAACCGCCGCAATCAACGGTTGTGACGAGGGAGAACGGGCAAAATTGTTGCTGTTCTCCCTGGACAGCTCGATCCTCCAATGCCTCTCAGACGAGAGTAAAAGAGGGACCAGGACCTACGATCTCCTGCGGGACGAGGTCCTGGAAGTCTTGGGGGTGGGGGATGAGGGTCCTTTTGCCCGATTAGGGAAGACCCTCCAGATGGAGGGAGAACCCCCAAGAGTTTTTGCGGCGCGACTATGGACAGTATATCAGAGTAGTTGCCCGCACGTCCCCGCGCGGGATGACCTGGCCGGGAATGGGAGAGCCCAGTGGCTCCGATGTTTGGTATCAAACAGCCTGGCGGCCGTCAGGGAACAGGCGAAAGCCTGGTTTGATCCCACAAATAGCACGGAGGAGGCGGTTTTGGACCGTCTCACGGTTGGGTATAGGAATACCCGGAGTACGACCACCCGGTTAGTAAAAGGGAAGGTGTACGTGGCGGAGGCTACTGCACCGGCCCAAAAGGAGTGGCGGCAGGAGGGTAACCCTACCGCACAGTCCAAGTGTTTCAGGTGCGGTAAGGTGGGACACTGGCAGAAGGATTGCAGGGCCCACACCAAGGAAGATGGGGTTGGCACCACCCAGCGCGCCGAGGTCCCAGTTAAGCCCGAGATCATCGAAACGATGCTCGAGGTGATGCAGTCCCTCATGGCCGCCCAGGGGAAGGTGGCAGTCGCTACCGGCTCCCCGGGTGCGAGGGGGGCACTGGACATTCCCCAATGACATCAGCCCCCGCAGCCTGCCTATCTGTGTCCTCTCCGCTACGATGCGTGGAAGAGGCCGCTTGTGGAGATGGTAGTGGAGAGGCAAAGGGGCAGTTATCTGTTGGACACGGGGGCCTCATGCACCGTGGTCCACACAGAGGAACCCTTTGACTCTCCCCTGTCCACGGGGGTCCCTTTCGCACTGGCGGGGTTCACAGGGAAGGAACAGGCTGGCGCGCGTTCACAGCCAAGGATGAGGCAGGTCACGCAGACAGGCAAGGTTGCCTGCGTGAGGGGGGAGGACATTCTCCAGGAATGGAGTGTCTCCCGTTTTGGGTGGGATTCAGGTGAGGAAGAGCCTGATCAGCTCGACCAGGGGCTGGATCCCATTACGGAGGAAGAGGAGTCGGAGGGGGACGACAGTAACGTCCCCGACTCAAGCACCAGGAAGGCGGGGGTAGCGAGCGAAGGCTCACCACCTGTAGATACAGGTAGAGTGAGGCCGGATGCCGCGGGTATACCCAGCACCAAGGGGGCAGAGCTGGATGAGGCGGGGCCAGGGTCGGCAGCTGCGGGGGGTACCCGAGCTGCGGCACGGCAGGAACCGGTCCTCAGCCAGGCTGTCCAGGGGGCAGTGCCTAAGGTGATCCTCCGTAGGTCCAGCAGGAAACCCCAACTTAGAAAGTTTTGGCCAGAGGTCAATCACGCCCCGAAGTACGGGAGCCAAGTAGGGAGGAGGGAGCTTACGTCCCGGAGGGGACCTAGCCCCCGCCAGGCAGCGACAGGCTGCGGAGGATCAAAGGTGGGAGACAGCGTGGTGCAGCCGCAGGAGGCGACCCGCTGCAGCCCTGACAGGGATTAGCTGAGCCGCCCTGGGAAGGCGGCACTGTAATATATTTTAGGTAATATAAATAAGGATAGGTATTTTAGATAAGGATAAGCCATTTTAGATAAGGATAAGCTATTTAAGATATTTTAGGTAATATAGATAAGGATAGGTATTTTAGATAAGGATAAGCTATTTTTGATAAGGATAAGCTATTTAAGATAAGTTTTGTGGGGATAGTTAGCGTTTAAATAAAATTGATGCGTCCAGGATGTGTGGGTATGGGGTGCAGGCTGGGGGTCAAGAGACCCGCCCGCAGAGGCGTTTAACAAAGCCAAGCGCTCCCCAAGAGGCTGGCTATACCATTCTTCTTTATCTGTTTTCTGGAGTGGAAGGAGGCACTCGTATGGTGGATCTTTGCCACGGCGATCGGATGTGGGTGGACCTATCGGGGCCGCACCAAGGACATCATCGTCTACGGCTGCTCCGGGGACACGGCTCCCATCGCGACCGATGGGACTGGAAGGAGAGAAGCGGAGGAGACCGCAGTTTACTTCCATGAAGGCCGGTGGCCGGGGTGGCTGGGATCGAACTCTTCAGAGTATTCCAGCGCCCCAGGTTTTGCTTATCGGGACGCTTCATTATTGTGCCCGAGAATCAAGATCATCGCCCAAAAGATCAGCGCCACCGTTGGCAAAAGGATCTGCCTGGTATGCACGGGGAAGGTCCCCGCGAGCAGGCGGTGGTGGCTGAGGAAAACGAGCAGGACAATGGCCAACTCCACTGTTGAGTGGGAGAGACTTAACAACAACACTCACAGGACTATTTCTGGGACTAAAGAACAGTTGAGTGTGTGTTGGGACAAATGGTGGGAACCGAATGAGGGGATTTATATGTGTATGTGGGGTTCGAGGTATCGTTGCCCCACGGGCAACAGCATATTTTTCCAGAGACAGTGGCAGGATGATGGTAAGGGGATGAGGTGGGATGTTAGCTCGCGGGCTTGTGGGGTCCCCCTTTCCCCGATCCCGGTAAACGCCACTGAACTCATCACACGACCACGCATAACACCTCCCACAGTTCCACTGGCAGTAGCACAGGAGGGTGAGTGCCCAAAAACCACTAAGGGGCCCGGGAATGGCCTGGTACTGATACTGACTGACCAGGTATTGTACCAGGGGGTGCACTACGCGGTAGCCTCGGTGATTTTAAACCTCACCGAGGTGCGGTTGCCGGAGTGGTGCCCCAGGGAAACTGAAAGACTTACCGGGTATATCAAGGAGAATGGAGAGACCGTTACGTGCGGGTGGGCGAGCAGGACCCAGTCGCAAGCTGCGAGGAGGACGTGCCCCCCTCCACACCGAGTAGACTGTGTTTTATATTGTCCCCTTTTAAAATTTGTATAAACTAGGTTTTTGTATTCGAATTTGTATCAAGAGTGATTGTGAAGGAGTGTAAAAAAAAAATGTATCGTTTTACTGTTGTATTGTTTTCATGTCCTACATTGCAGCTGACACCAGTAGGAGGATGGCGGAGGCATCGGCCTGGGACAAGGTGTAGGTGTATATGTCCGATATGAAAATGTACATGTAATATAGTTTTGCCCGGGACACGGGCAGTAAAGATCAGCCTAAGAGATGGGGACTGTACGTTCGCAATGAAACACTAGTTTAGTTAAAACCTCAGGGGTCTGGATATGGAGAATCGGGAAAACATTGCTCAACCACATTATTTAATTGATTCGATAAACTGGGGTTATGCAAATCAACAGGAGGGACTGTAAGATTTGAGAAGTTTTCCCTCATTTGAAAAGCAATGCAATACCAAAGAGCTGCAGTTTGGACATTTTAAACAAGAGACTGGGGCTGATAGCGGAGAAAGGCTGCGGTCAGATTAACAAAGGATGTCACAATCTGTGGGTCCTAAAATGGCTGCAGGACCTCGTGACCAGCCACAAAAGGTAAAAACCTTAAATCCCAGTCTCTAGGTTTTCTGCAAAGCCATGGCCAGAACAAAGGATGGGTATTGGCCATGCAGAAACCTACGAAACCAGGTCGGAGTCCAGACACTGGGGCGCTGACATCAGCATACTCACAATGCCCCAAGCCGACCTAAACAGTTCATCTCAGTGAGGGGGCACAATAGCCCATAGAAAACTACCTGGTAGGTGATGGGAAACCAGTTAACACCCATCACCTCACAATGAAATCCCAATTTACACCTTCTGGCCATCCCCGGTATCCCCGAACATAAGCGCAGATCAGAAGAAAACCTCATACATATCTTTTTGAACAAAGAGATTCCAAGATCTGGCGGGAGATAGGACGGGTCAGAAACAGTATAACTGGCCACTACTTTTGGGTTTTAAACTCAAGAAGAAATACTGGAAGAAGAAGCTGAAGCTAGAAGAAAACCTGCAGGAAACGCAAGCAGGCAAGAAAACGAATGCAGGAGGAAGAAAAGACAGGCAAGAAAAACGGATGCAAGAGAGAGGAACAGGCACGCAACTCGAGGAGAAATACTGCCAAACGAACAGCCAGTAACCCCAGTAATAGCCCCATGGTGAGCATGCATTCCAAATCCTACATATCCTGGACATAGTTTAGTGTAGAGGGGAGGGTGGTTGTGAATAAACGTTGGGTGTGTACTAAAATATGTGTTGGTCAAGGTTGCAATGCGTCGTGCGTTCCCCATCTTACAGTCGTGTATGTGTCTTGCAGAACTGTGTTTAAGAATTCATAAGTAAAAGGTATTCGTGTATGTGTCTTGCAGAACTGTGTTTAGGAATTCATAAGTAAAAGGTATTCGTGTATAGAACTGTGTGTGTTTTATGATTCATAGTTATAAGTATTCGTGTGATTCGGTATGTGTTTCATAGACATGTATTATAGAACTGTATAAGTATTCATGGACAATAGTCCCAAGTGCTGAATAAAAGCCTTTTTCATTTAAACCCTGGTTTTAAAATCTGGTCTGGTTGAATTTTTTCTGCACTATAAGAGCTCCTGCATCTAAGCCCAGTGTCTAGAACCGTAAGGGGTGAGTGGGTCGAACCACTCACGGGGAACCAGTGTGCACGGCCTGGTCAAGGGATCAGAGCAAGGCACGGGGACCTTAGGTTGGGCGAAAGCTCGGCGCAGAAACCCCTTACATTATTTTCTCCAGGTGCCTATATGTCTGCAACTGGCAAAGAAACAAAAACACATCATAGATTTTGCTTGTATTTTGCTTCTATTGCTAGTTATAATGTTCAACTTCTTCAGGGCAAAAATTCTAAAGATATTTGGAAATAAATTGCACATGTGCGTGAAAGAATTGTTGAGAAGAAAAGGAGGCGGTGTTTAAGATAATGAATAATGGAAATGCTGACAAACTTCTGTACAATGAACATCTTACAAATTATGGTCCTTGCTGCCAATTTAACAGTGATTTTAGTTATGTTTAGGACAATTCTACTAAACTTAACTAATTCCGATATTTGCTCAGAATGGATCTGGATCTTGTGATTATCTTGTGGGATAATAATGTACAAAACCTAATCCAATTTCTTTGCTGTTTCAGCTGAGGCATTAATGTTTTTAATTCATTTCTGCTAAACCATTGCAGAGGAACTTAAACAAGACATAAAGCATGTGTATGTTAGAATCCCATTAATTGTTTTAATTTCAGGGCTTTAATATTTAGAATTTCTCCTGTGGAAAAGCATGTGGAACCAGATTATCATAATCATAAGAATCATAATCATACTTTATTAGCCAAGTATGTTTTGCAACATACGAGGAATTTCATTTGACATACAGTCATACCAATAAAATGCAACAGAACACACAAAATACATTTTAACATGAACATCCACCGCATTGATTCCTCCGCATTCCTCACTGTGATGGAAGGCGAAAAAAAGTTCAATCTCTTCCTTTCTTTGTCCTCCAGTGGTCGGGGGCCTCTAACCTTCCATTGACAGGACGATCTTGACTCTCGTAGCTGGCGGTCGGGCCTTCCTTGTCGGGGCAACCAAGCTCCTGTATCAGAGGGGAATCTCAGCTGTTCCACGCCGGCGATCTACCCCGGGTCGGAGCTAGTCGAACCTCGTGCAGCTTTGGAGCTTCCCGACACCAGTCTCAACCCAAGACTGCGAGCTCCTTGATGTTAAGGATCACGCAGGCCAAGGTTGGAGCGTCAATCCCAGGCAAGGAATCGGCTCCGATGGTAAGTCCACAACGGTGGGGCTCAAAGTCAGTCTCGAGCAAGGCCTCCAGCTCCACGATGTTAGGCCACAGAGCGACCAGTGATACGATCCGGAAAACAATCGCATCTCTGGCAAAGGTAAGAGATTGAAAAAAGGTTTCCCCCGAACACCCCCCACACCCACCCCCCACATAAAACAAACCAGAGAACATTAACACATACTTTTTAAACACACTAAAAATAACAAAAAAAAGACAGACAGACTGTAGGCGAGGCTGCCATCACGGCGCCACCCAATGCTTACTGGTTTGAATAGGTGTAGGCCATTCGACCCTCCATGTCTGCTCCGCCATTCATCAAGATCATGGCTTATCTTTTACCTCAGTGCTCTATTCAACATTGTCTCCACATCCATCGATTCCTTTAATGCCCAGAAATTATTGAACTTTGTTCTTAATGAACATAATGACTCAGAATCCACAGCAACCTTGGGTTGAGAATTTTAAAGGCTCACCACCCAATGAGGGAAGACGTTTGTCTTTAACTCAGGACTGAACACCATAATTCCTTTTTCCAATCTGTCCCCATGGATTCTCCACTCCATTGTTAGAAAAAAACATACTCTTTGCATCTAACTTGTCAAGCCTTAAGACTTTTGTAAGCTTTCATGAGGTATCCTCTCATCCTTCTAAACTCAAAGGAAAACAGTCCCTTTCTACTCAATCTTTCATTATACTGCAAACATGGAACTAAATTAGAGAATCCACTGCACACTGTGGCAAGTGCATCATTTCATTAGGTAAGGAGATTAAATCAGTACAAAGCACTGCAGTTCCACTAAGGCTCTGTACAATTGCAATAAAGGTTCTTTAGACCTGTAATCAAGACTCGTAATAAGACACAAAAAGCTGGAGTAACTCAGGTCAGGCAGCATTTCTGGAGAAATAGGTGACATTTTGGGTCGAGACCCTTCAGACTGAGAGGGGAAATGGGACACATTTGCTGCCTGACTTGCTGAGTTATTCCAGCTTTTTGTCTCTCTCTTTGGTTTAAACTAGCACCTGCAGTTTCCTCCTACACCTCTCGTAATAATAACACTTGTCATTTTAATTCCTTGCTGCACCTGTATATTGGCCTTCAGCGACTTATATACAAACACACCTTTGAACATCAACAATATCCAATCTCTCATCATTTAACATGTCTGGCCCGTATCTATCTAAACCTTTCCTATCCATGTACCTGTCCAAATGTCTTTTAAATGTTAATATTTTACCTGCCTCTATTCCTTCATCTGGCAGCTCATTCCATATATCCATGTGTCATGTCCTTATTCCCATTATAAATTCTCACATCTCTGTCTATAAGAGACTGCATTTGCCATCACTAGACCCTTCCTTTTCACAGACCTACAAAGGTTGTTACCTTCCTCTCAGCCAACAATGAACCATTCTACATTTCCTTAAACATTGTCTGCTTTGATCTGTTGTTTTCACACATTACATTCTCTTTGTACCCTTCCATATCTCCAGTTTCCCTCTCCCCTAACTCAATCTGAAATAGGGTCTCAATCCGAAACATCACCCATTCCTTCTCTCCTGAGTTACTCCTGCATTTGTGTCAATCTTCGGTGCAGCGGCAACTTTAGTCTTCCCAATAAACTCCTAAAGTTTACCGTTGACGAAGGAGGGGAGCGATATTTCTTGACACAAAAACAACAACAGAGAGATCTTCACGATGTTGCAGTTTAGTTAGTTATATTTTGAAGTAACAATACAAAACAAATTAGTATATCTCCTGTCGTTAACTTGTTTGTTTGGTAAGAACTTAGTAGCTCACCGTCACTGCTTCGTATCCTGTTACTGACTTGCTAAAACCTTAGCAGGCTCCTAACATAACTGCTGCTTTACGTAAGTGCTGGCCGAATTATACTCATAATTCTGGCCCCTCCCATGGCTCCTCCCAGTCCGTATACATAAGCCTAGTATTCATCTCACGACAACCCCCTGGTGTCCAAAAATAATACAGCAGGATACAAATTAATATAATAATATGCTAAGATAGCTAATGAACACAAAATGACTCCTACATTCGGAGTAAACTGGCATCTGCAGTTCCTTCCTACACAAGGTTCAAACAATCCACTTTTAGTTTTTTTCTTCCCCAGTCATCTCCTGTGCTTTATCTTCCCTTTCTTTATCAATTTCTTGATTGTTTACTTTCATCCTTTTCATTAATTTGTCTCAGCAATTCCAGTAAAAAAATATGTCATTAATTAATGTAGCAAAATGACCATATTTATTGTAAAATAAGAAGGTTTTTTGCAGGTCAATGTGGTTATTGCCCTACGGGATGCCAAAAAGGAAAAATAGATTGGTGTAATTCAATTTAATTCCAAATGACAATACATTCCACAAATACATAAGTGGAATTGGGAAAATTGGTCTTCAGATGTTTTCTTCATTAGTATTTTTTTCTTGTAAGAAAACGTAGATGGAGTTTTGCTTGTTAAATGAATCAAAGGAAACGGAGTTAATGATGGAAACTTGCTAAATGGTTTGCTTCAATTTCCAACATGCTCATGTTCTAATTAAAAGGTTTTATGTAGGAAATTACAGCAGACTACCTGATACATAGGCAATAGGTGCAGGAATAGGCCATTTGGCCCTTCAAGCCAGCACTGCCATTCAATGTGATCATGGCTGATCATCCACAATCAGTAACCTATTCCTGCCTTCTCCCCATACCCCTTGATTCCACTAGCCCTAAGAGCTCCATCTAACTCTTTTGAATCCAGTGAATCGGCCTCCACTGCCTTCTGAGGCAGAGAATTCCACAAATTCACAACTCTCTGTGTGAAAAAGGTTTTCCTTATCTCAGTTCTAGATTGCCTACCCCTTATTCTTAAACTGTGGGTCTTGGTTCTACATTCCCTCAAAATCGGGAATATGTTTCCTGCATCTAACGTGTCCAATCCCTTAATAATTTTATATTGTTTAATCTCTTCCAGTATAGCAGAGAATAGTTGTGAAATATATTTTATCCATTTAAATATAGTTTGTGTTGCATGTGGATAGGAAAGGTTTAGAGGGATATGAATGTTTAGGAAAGGTTTAGAAGAATATGGGTCAAACCCGGGCAAATGGGTTTAAAAATGGGGGCAAAAGCTGACCCGAGCTTAGATGGGCATCTTGGTTAGTTAGCATGGATGAGTTGGGTTGAAAAACTTGTTTCCCTGCTGTATTACTTTTTTTGTTCTTTAATATTTATATGATCATCTTGTTTCCTTTGTTTAATGAAATGAAATGAAAATAGAAAATATTAATATTTGGAGACCATTTTTCCAGTCTCACATAAATGAGAAAATAATGGCCCAAATTCTTTTCAGGTGAGGCATAGGTTCACTTGCAGCTCCTCCAACCTCATCTACTGTATCCGCTGTTCCAGGTGTGGACTCCTGAAAATTGGCGAGACCAAGCGCAGGCTCGGCAATTGTTTCGCTGAACACTTCCACTCAGTCCGCCTCAACCTACCTGAACTCCCGGTTGCTCAACATTTTAAATACCCCTCCCATTCCTACACTGTCCTGGGCCTCCTCCATTGTCAGAGTGAGGCCCAGCGCAAATTGGAGGAACAGCATCTCATAATTCGCTTGGGTAGCTTACACCCCAGCAGTATGAACATTGACCTAACTTCAAGTAGCCCTTACTTTTCCACTCTCTCCATCCGCTCCTCCTTCCCAGTTCTCCTACCAGTCTTACTGTCTCCGACTACATTTTATCTTTGTCCCATCAATTTGAAGAAAGGTCTCGTCCCGAAACGTCACCCATTCCTTCTCTCCAGAGATCTACCTATCCTGCTGATTTACTCCAGCATTTTGTGTCTATCTTCGATTTAAACCAGCATCTGCAGTTCTTTCCGGCCCAAATTTGATGTTCACTCCCAGCTATTGGGCAGGACATAAGATAATCTGAACTTTCTACAGTATGCAGATTCACCAATTATAAGGTAGTGGAATGCTGTGAAAGGACAGATAGTAATTTTGAAAATTAATATTTGTTAATTGTTAATCAGCTCACTGTGGTAGATTGAAGACACAAGGTTAACAATCTATCTTCTGGTGCTGAAAATTCAGAAGCTCTGCACCAAAAGCTGCATGTAATGAAAGTGGTCTTCTTTGGTTTATTTGCAGACAATGTCTTCCACTCTGCCAGGTACACGTCTTGAGAGCCAGCAATGCAAAGGTGATTTTTTTTAAGCTACTGGTTGCTAGAGGATGCCTGCTGTTTGACAGAGAAGAGTTGCTAAAGGCTTCCAGGAGGCACACTCCGAAGATGTCTGTCAGGTTTTAAGTATTGTCAGAGGGAAGATGTCAGCATCCCAAAGGCCAAGGAAAAATTCACAGGTTGTTGCTGGATTGAAATGTGATAATTATAACGTGACAATTAATTTACTAAAATTGTCAATGGTCTTCAACAGCCTCTCCTGCAGTTTAGTCTTTCATGGATGGTGTTCTGACTTTTCCCTCAGCTGCCTCCTCTGATTGATGAATTTATTGCCAAAAGTGACCCTCAAATCAATCACCAATTCAGCTATACTCACCAACTCACGTGCCCAACAGACGGCAAGATAGACTTATAGCTCAGGTGCTGAGCCCAAAATACTGCTTAGGTATTTTACTCATTTCAGGGGATATTTAGTTGAATTATGAAATGACGCTTTAAATAACAATAAATAATTAAATTACTTTATCAAAGTGATGCATGACAAACCAAGGCCTGTTTTTTGCACAACATCCCTGTTCCAACAATAACTTCTGAAAATAATTTTAAATTTTGTATGCCTTCCTGACGTAGACTTGCATGGCCAAGACAGAACAAATAGATCACAAATAAGAGTGTATGCCCTTTAGGGGATATTTCACAAATTATGGAACCTCAGTAGCTCTAATTTTATGAAGGATCCTATGTATTGTAACAGTATTTATTTCTGCGCTGAATAAAAGACCATCAGTTTTTTCATGCTGTCTGATTAAATCTTGAAAGGAAATTACAACTGCACAAAGTGAATAAAACTTGTATCTCTGTCTCTTGTAATGATAACATCATATATTAATTATATTACACAGTGAAATATTCATGCTTTTCCAGGCATTATTAGCTAGATTTATGGTTGTTTAAGGATCTGCTGTGAACATAATACATCTAGTGCAGAAACAAGGCGGGGTAAACATTTTTGACCCTAATTTTCTTATGTTTACTTGTTACATCTGTTTATGAGTATAAACATTAATGAATTTTCTTGGTCTTCAGTCTTATACTATAAACTAAAATGCTGTAATTATTTTTAAAGATTTGTTGAACAGGCTTTCAGATATGTTATTAAAGGTAACCCATATTTTAAAGGTCAGAAGTGTACTGAGTTTATTTATCCTTTAAATAAATTCAGTACAAACCATGCACTGTATGTTGTAACAGTAAAGTAAATTTTGTTACACTGTTAATCCAAGTCAGTTAATGATTATTTCAGGTTGCAATGACAGGGGATCTATGCAAAGCTATTAACACGTCCACTAAATATAATGTGGAGAGGAAATTAATCCAACAGATATCCTGCAGGATGCACATCCTTGAAACCTGTGCAAGCATTGATGTTGGAGTAATTAGATTTTGTAATTGGATGGTTGAAATATTTTTACTTGGGGAAAGAAAGTAAAACTTGGATATATATAGCACTTTTAATGATTGGAGAACATCACGAAAGCACTCCAGAGCTTATGAAAAACTTTAAAGTTATTGCAGTGTTGGTAGCGTAGTAACAATTTACTAAACTAGTAATCCAGATGATTAGATTAATGATTCAGAGAAGAGAGTTAAAACCCACTGCTTTTTAAGAAATACAAAATACATATCCAGGGGCAGTTGTCCATGCAAAGAAAGACCTGTTTGCAAATATTCAGGGACTTTTGTTGAAATTGCAAAGAGCCACAGCCTGATAGTATATTCTACAAATTAGAAACTTGAATCAACATCTAAGATTCCCTATGGGCCAACCCTGGGTATACAGTATATTGTTCCAACAATAGGAACCATACACTGAAAATGGGAGCAAAATGATATATTGAAGGGGAGGTGGTTGCAAGGGCACTCAACCTGGTGTAAGATTGTACACGGTGTAAGATTACACACAGCAAAGGAAAATTTCTCTCAGCTATAAATGCAATACTTGAAAAAGGCATTAAACATAGGCACAGAAATACTGCGAGTGACAACTTCAATATTCACCAGCAGCTTGGCAGCACTATTGCTGGCAAAGCTAACTAACTGTTGATTGCTTCCAACTGAAATTTATAAAAGACTGAACATCATCACATCAAGAGCTCTAAAAACTTATACTACAGCAAAAACCATGCAATTAGTTAGCACCATTATGACACAAGTATCCAACCGATAAAAATGTGGGTAAATGGTTGCATGTGTTCTAGCATTAAAAGTTGGGAAAATCCAAGTGGCCAGTTTTGCCACCATCAGTCCTTCCAACCACCAATACACAGATAACAAGAACATTTTCTGAAGAATATTTTCCTGGCACAAATTTGGCTTCCACCAAGTTTATTTAGCTCCAAACTCTTTTACAGTCTTGGTCTATATATGGGCAAGGCTGAGAATTTATCGCTTGGTATCAAGTCTGGATTTGAATGTGGGGGGGGGGGGGGGGGAGTTGGGGGAAACTTCAATTCCTTTACTTCGACTAAGATGCGACTTTTCTCCGTATCGTAATCCGTTCACACTGCGGCCTAACATCGAGGAATTGGCAGCCTTTCCTGGAGACCGGCCTGGCGCTTCATGCCGCGGGCATGGCGCGCATTTTAAAAATGCGGAGCTTGCGATCTGCCGTGGACCGAATGTGGAGAGTTCCAACTGCGGGGCCTGTGGACTTTAACATCGTGAAGCCCGCGGTCTCTGGTAAGAAGAGGCCGACTCGGGAGCTCCATGCCGCGGAGGTAGTTTCAATCGTCCCGACGCGAGTTTCAATCATCCCGACGCGAGGGCTTCGGACAATCGGCAGCAGCGACTGCGGTTGTTCAACAGCCCCGACTGGTTGAACAAAGAGGAAGATGCTTGAACTTTATTACCTTCCATCACAGTGAGGAATGTGGAATCTGCTGTGGTGGATGTTTATGTTAAATGTTATTTTATGTGGCTCTTTGTCTTGTTGCGTTTTACTTAGTATGGCTGTATGGTAACTTAAATTTCACTGTACCTTAATTGGTACATGTGAAATAAATTATCTTCAACATATATAAATATATACACACACACATACGTACACCCAAAAAAACAATATTAGTCTATGTAGTTCAGACCTTATTTGGAGGTTGTAGTGTTTAATAACCGAATGGCTGTCGGGAAGAAGCTGTTCCTGAACTTGGAGTTTACAATTTTCAGGCTCCTGTACCTTCTTCAATCACTGCCAAAATGTTGAGCTATGAAGCAGTGAGACACGGGTTTATACTCTACACCTTGTTTAATGTATAGATACATCGCGGAAACAGGCCCTTCGGCCCACCAATTCCGCACCAACCAGCGACCCCCACACACTAATACCATCCCACACACACTAAGGACAATTTTTTATATTTTTATACCAAGCCGATTGACCTACAAACCTGTACATCTTTGGTTTCTGTTACGTTTTCTGTTTCCCTTGTTTGCTACACATGAAATATCTTGAAGATTGTGCTTCAACATCTGCAACAACTTGACCTAGACTGAGCTCATGAAAGAACTCACTAGCCGCTTGGGATGGAAAATAAAAGATAGTATTGTCAGTAATAACCATATCCCATAAACAAAGTAATGCACATGCCAATTCTGCATAAATTCTCACCGGTAGTGACACAGGCGACTGCAGATGCTGGAATCTGGAGCAAAAACAAACGTCTGGAGGAGCACAGCATCTGTGGGTAAAGGGAATAGTCAACTTTTCAGATCAAGACCTTGCATCAAGACTGAGAGTGATTTGGATTGATCTTCCAGCTCCACTCTCAGTTCTGATGAAGGGTCGTGACCCGAAACACCGACAATTCTTTTTTC
This sequence comes from Rhinoraja longicauda, assembly GCF_053455715.1. Lineage (NCBI taxonomy): Eukaryota > Metazoa > Chordata > Chondrichthyes > Rajiformes > Arhynchobatidae > Rhinoraja > Rhinoraja longicauda. The sequence goes on from NW_027602409.1 coordinate 18,099, forward strand.
CTGCCTCTCAAGATATTGTTCGACCCATTAGGATACTCTAACAGCATTGGTGATAATGATCAAGTAATCAGAGGCGAAGTGTTCTGTACCAGCCACCTCATTTTCACACTCCCAAACGCTTTCTTGTCATCTACATGGTAAAAGTCGGGAGGAGGTTGGAATACATTCCACTTGCCTGAATGAGTGCAGATTCATTAATACTGAACTTATCTTTAATTCGACTTTACTGGATTGTAGCTTGCACAAAACGTCATACCGTTTATCCTCTATCTGTACACTGTGGATGACTTGATTGTAATCACGTATAGCCTTATTGCTGACAGGATAGCAGGCAACAAAAATCATTTCTCTGTATCTTGGTACATGCGGCAATAATAAACTAAGCTATGAATGCTTTAAGAACTAACTATAAAGCAGCATGCTAATTGGCAAATACAGAGCATGGGAGGTGGAGGGGAGCAAGCTAAACATGTCAACCTCAATATGACTCAGTTATCAAAAGAATTAGATGTCCTTTTGCTGAGGTTAGTTTGGTAGAGCACATTCATTATAAAACAAATGAACTAAAGCTCAGTACTAAAATTGGGACCCTCATTAGCCATGGCACCTCATATGTGTCTGATGGCCATCCGTATATCTTAGCCAGGGCTCCTGCAAATTCTTATCTGCCTCATACAGTGTCCTTGGATCAAGCCTGGGTGATATATCTACCTTCATATATTTGAGGACATTGAGCACCTCCTCAACTGTATACAGAGTGTCCACAAGTCATCGCCATTAATTTTGCCAAGTTGTCTTGTCTTCATGTCAAGAAGATAGTTCAGGCTGGGTATCAACAACAAAAAAGAGCCTTTGGACTCCATTTGGGTTCATATTGACCACAGTCAAGTCAGACTTTTATTTTATACCCAAATAAATCTCTACCCCCAGAAACTGTATGTACAACATTTTAAAATAATTTTGGAATGCTAGATGCAGGTTTCTTATCAGTGAACCACTGATGCTTTGCAGTTTTCAGCTTATGTTACTTTTACCAGTGTGTTTTATCGTTTTTGAAAAGATCAGCTTCGATCCGAAGCTTTGGCATTGAATTTCAAAATGAGGTTAAATCGATGTGAATACTTATATTATTTTCTGACTCAAAGGTCATTGCTATTTGACAAAGGCGGACAGGAAGGTTAGCTTTTCACTAATGGAGCAGGGATTTCTCATTAAAAATGTAGCACAGTAAAGTAGCTCATAAGTGTGTAGTTGGCTCTGAAATCAGCATGCATTGATTTGTAGGAGTCACTGGTAATGTTAAGAGCTATAGTAAGGAATATTTAATCCCATTTTATTTTTCTAACATTTTCATCAGCTCCCCTCCAAGTTCTGCTACTCACCCACATATTGGGGGGGGGGGGGGGGGGGGGTTACGGTGGCCATTTAGCCTACTGACATGCACCTTTAGGATGTGAGAGAAAACCTGGAAACCCAGAGGAAACCCATACCATCACAGGGAGTATGCACAAACTCCAGACGGACAACAAGAAGTTTGGATCAAGCCCAAGTTCTTGGAACTTCATTAACTGTGCACTAAAATGCCAGAGGAGATTTTAACCAAACTCTGATTTTTAAAGTTATCAGCACGCATTATTCAAAGTGAATACTATGTGTTCACGTAAAGGCATGGTGCTGTGAGATCACCATAATGGCTGCAGCTACAGCTTCATGTCTGAAGAAATTGTTGTGACAGATTTTCAAGTTTATCTACCATTATAAACACTATATAATTTTTAAGGCAGTTGGCAGTAGTTAGAAAAATAAAAGGAGTGACATTAATTGGAACCTGTGAGTATCTAATGGAGTAACATAAACCTTCATTAATGGTTTATGAAGTGGATTTGCTACTAAGCGGATGGAGCCAAGTATTTTGATCATCCGCATAGAATATCAGTGCAGCTTCTGTGACAACCAGAGATAACATTATGCACAGAATCATAGATGTAGATTAGGTTGCCAAGGTGTAACTAGCCAACGGTACTAGTTTCCAGATTTCTGTGGTCATTGCAAAGTGTTACTCATCAATTAGTAGGTCTCCTCCATTGTCAGAGTGAGGCTAAACGCAAATTTGAGGAACAGCATCTTATATTTCACTTGGGCAGCGTACAGCCCAGTGGATTGAATATTGATTTCTCTCACTTCAGGTAGCCCTGGCATTCCCTCTCTCTATCCCTCCTCCACCTCAAGTCACACTAGCTTCTCATTTTCACCGGATAAACAGCTAACAATGGCCTGTTTCCTTTATCATCATTCCTTTTTTGCATATCTTTGATCCATTGTTTTTTATCTCTCTACATCATCATCTATATCTCTCGTTTACCTTATCCCTAACCAGTCTGAAGAAGGGTCTCGACCTGAAACGTCACCCAGTTCTTCTCTCCAGAGATGCTGACTGTCCTGCTGAGTTACTCCAGCTTTTTGTGTCTATCTTAATTTAAACCAGCATCTGAAGTTCCTTCCTACACATTCAGTTACACATTCAAGTGGCCATTCTTTACATGGTTCCATTGTACTGCAGTGCTGGTCGTGGAGGTGCATGGCAGTTACACTCACGCTCACCACTACAAGTCTTCAAGCAAATGGTCATTGTAGCAAAACCCTATTGGAATGATTCGTGGTCAGATGTGATGCAGAATGCAGGACAGATATACTGTTGAAATCTTTGATTTCTTTTACTTTGTAAAATGGAGAAATGCAATGCCATCCAACAACAGTCTGCAATTACCATTGCTGTGAAATTAGAAACAAAAGATAATAGCTTTAGCCATTACCTATACAACAGTCACATTCTATGCATGTGTCAGCTGTACATTGTTCCACTTAAGATTATGGCTGTCATTGTGCTGAAGAAGGTGGAAATCAATGTTAAAATGTAATTTAGTGATGAAATAATCCTCAACCTGCCAGTGAAGTCCTGTCTTAAACTGGGGATGATAGAGGAGTCCACTGTTAATGTCTACATACAGAGGAACTCTGTGGATTTGACCTGGAACCTCCAGTATTAATACATACTAGACCAAGTGGACCCGTTGGGCCCAAACCTCTCCTCCCCCCTCCCCTCTCCCACCCCCACTCCCCCCTCCCTCTCTCCCCCTCCTCTCCCCCTCTCCTCCGTCCCCTCCAAGCAAACAAACAAAAGTTTTAGTATATAGATTACTGGGGATCCAAGGACATTGGAGTCCAGTCTCTATCTCCACCTCTTCACAGCTGTATGTGTATATCAAAATGATGGGACGTAGCAAGCACACAATTCTGTTGATCCAAAACCAGGCCCAGTATTGCCCTGCTAGTATTTCCAGAACTTGTTGTTATATGTAATACCGTTGTTGCAGCTGTATAATGTTATGGCTGGGAATATATCAGTGAGCATGCTTAGCTGGTACCGACTGACATATGTGCCTTGGGATCAACATTAAAATCCTCAGGTGGCTTCTAAAGCTACCTCACCTATATCCACCTATCACTTGCCAGCCTTTATCCCACCCCATCTCTCTTCCAGCTTTCTCCACCACCTCTACTACAACCAGTCTGAAGAAAGGTCCCAAACCGAAATGGCATTCATCCATGACCTCCAGAGATGCTGCCTGACCCACTGAGTTACCTGACCCACTGAGTTACTCCAGCACTTTGTATCTATTTACATCTTGTATTTGCCCTAGTTGCAGATTACTAGCTAAGCTGAATTGTTATTCTTTCAGGACAAAATATAAGCATCTCCAGATATTTATCTCAAGAATAGCATCCTAACATCTTGCTTTCTAATACATCTGGGGGGGGGGGGGGGCATTTTTTTTCCTTTTTTTTCTTTTTCTTTTTTCATATTTCAGATACAGCGCGGAAACAGGCCTTTTCGGCCCACCAAGTCCGCACCGCCCAGTGATCCCCGCACACTAACACTATCCTACACACACTAGGGACAATTTTTACATATACCCAGTCAATTAACCTACATACCTGTGGGGTTAGATTGTTGGATTGGAAGACATTACCTTACTTGCTCACAGCTAGATTGTGGGTGCATTGCAAGCAGAAGGTAGATTTAAATTTCTGTTTACTGAACAGCCCTAGTTCAACTGATGACAATGGAGAGTGAAGCACCAAGGGGAAGCAGGAATTCACTTGCATTTCTTCCAATCTAGTGTATTGTATTCTTTATTCATAATGTGGTCTCCATCGGAAAAAGCAAGGGCATGTTGGTCAGTCACTTTATGGAACATCTTTTTTTGTTTAGTTTAGTTTAGAGATACAGCACGGAAACAGGCCCTTCGGCCCTCTGAGTCTGCACCGACCAGCGATCCCTGCACACAACACTATTGCACACTAGGGACAATTTTTACCTTTATACCAAGCCAATTAACCTACAAACAGGGCTCACATTGCTGACCTCAGTCAGGCGGACGACAACAAACAGAGACAGCAGAAGCAGAAGCAGCTTCATAACTTCTGCTGCATCAAACACAAGAAGAAGAACCTACAAACCTGTACATCTTTGGATGTGTGGGAGGAAACTGAAGTTCTCGGAGAAAACCCACGCAGGTCAGGGGGAGAACGTACAAACTCCATACAGCCAAGCACCCCTAGCCAGGATCGAACCTGGGTCTCTGGCGCTGTAAGGCAGCAACTCTAACGCTGTGCCACCATGCCGCCCCTCTGTGTTCAGTCTGCGGGAGACCCGGAGCCAACGCTTTCATGTCATTTTAATTCCTTATTCTATTCCTGCTGTGAAGCATCTGTCTATGATGGCCTGCACCGTTAGAACATTGACGCACACATATTTGAGGAACACCTATTCTTAGTCCAGGCATATCTATTAATTTTCGGTCATTTACTTATTCTTTCTGTATAAAAATTGGCCATTCATATCAGTCATCACCCATGGCTCAGTTTATTACTATTTCTATTAGTACAGTTTGACCAGCTGGGCATGTCCCACAACCTTGCTATTTGCAATACATTACCCAGACAAAGAGACATAACGACCTTCTAATTCATCCCTCCAACATCTATCAGCACTTGGTGTATTTATTGTTCATTTGAAGTACTATTCAGTGAATGGTGGCTGAATAACTATTTAATATACATTTAAACCTTTCCATTTTTTACTTATCATTGATATAATTGATTGAATTTTCTCATTCAATGATGGCTTTGAGCACTACATCATTGCATCATTTTTTAATGAGATACACAGCCAATTACCATGAAAAGAAGATTTACTGAAAAAAACTACCAGGCTGTGCAAAATACAATACAAGCTGAAACACCAGAAAAGTTTATTTCATACTCCTTGTTCCTATAGGAGTAGGTCAATCAAATCATTGAACTGTCTTACAATTCAAAGATAGACACAAAATGCTGGAGTAACTCAGCGGGACAGGCAGCATCACTGGAGAGAAGGAATGGGTGACGTTTCGGGTTGAGACCCTTCTTTAGACCCTGTCTTACAGTTCGATCTCTACTTCAATTCCATTGATCTATTTTTACTTTAATTGCAATCCTCAGCTAATAATAATTTATCAATCGCAGTCTTGAAGATTTCGATTAACCCAGTATCTACAGCCCCTTGTGTGAAAAGTGCCTCTGATTTCACTACCGATATGGTCTTGTTTTAATCTACTTCAGCAAACATTGGAACCATCACCTGATTGATGCCGCTACAAGCTGTTGCTTGACAAGCATTGTTAATGTTGGGTGTTGAGCCTGATAAAGATTGGAGGAATAAACATGTAAAGGGTTCAAGTGTAGGAAGGAACTGCAGATGCCGGTTTTAACCGAAGATAGATACAAAAAGCAGGAGTAACACAGTGGATCAGGCAGCACATCTGGAGAGAAGGAATGGGTGATGTTTTGGGTTGAGACCCTTCTTCAGACTTCATAGTGACCATCATTTCATTGGGCATTGTGTCATCTACCTATCAACTGAAGCATAGACGAGCTTTACATTAAACACAAAGGTCCTCAAACAATATGACCCTGCTGCACAACACTGCTCCCGGCAATAAAGATCCATGACAAGACCGAAAGAAAGATTAATTGGGAGCCCTCTCACAGCAAAGGCATCCAGCAGTGATGAAATTCTCCATTGCTTCCAATGGGTCAGCATAGACTTTGATGTTGTTTGAAGGTTGTTTGAAGATCAAGATCTCGGATCGAGCACAATGCTCATGGTATGCCAGACAGCAGAAACTTCTGCCCTTATTTATGCTTCAGAGACGTAGATTATCTAGAGCAGGAACTTTAAAAGACAGCAGAGGACCGGTTGCTGGACACTTTAATTCTCCTTCCCATTCCACCACAGACCCCTATGTCTCCTCCATTGTCAGAGTGAGGCTCAACGCAAATTGGGGGAACAGCATCTCATATTTTACTTGAGCATCTTGCAGCCCAGTGGTATGAATATTGATCTCTCTCACTTCAGGTAGCCCCGGCATTCCCTCTCTCTCTATCCATCCCCCACCCAAGTCGCACTAGTTTCTCATTTTCACCCTACAAACAGCTTTCAATGGCCTGTTTCCTTTATCATCGTTACTTTTTTGCATATCTTTCATTCATTGTTCTTTATCTCTCCACATCACCATCTATATCTCTCATTTCCCTTATCCCTAACCAGTCTGAAGAAGGGTCTCGACCCGAAACATCACCCATTCGTTCTCTCCAGAGATGCTGCCTGACCCGCTGAGTTACTCCAGCTTTTTTGTGTCTATCTTCGAGGAAATACTAATTCTGTCTCTACAAATCTTTCAAATTCATTGGCAGGATACGTGAACCTCTCCCAGGTTAACATCCTCATCACCGAAGGTCTAAGTACGCAGTCAACACCCTTGGGGGGGCCACATCATTTAACAAGATACAAAGTGCTGGAGTAACTCAGTAGGTCAGGCAGCATCGAGGAAGGAAATGGATAGGTAATGTTTAAGGTCGCGATCCTTCTTTAAACTGAAAACTCTCCTTCAGATTGAAATTTACATCCACAGATGCAGGCTGTGTTACTCCAGCACATTGTGTTTTGCTCAAGGTTACAGCATCTGCGATTTCTTGTGTCTCCTGCGAATACATCCTTTGCAAGCCTCACGCTAAACACCTGAAGCAGAGAATATGTTCCAGTGAGGGTCTTTGATCACAAGGAAGGTCACCTATAATGGACGAACGAGTCTATCGCCTCCCATAGTCCAACACACCCATCCCATCAAACATCCCCATGTTTCTTGGATAAACATACTTTATTTCTTCACTGTTTTTATGAGTAGCACACATATATTGGTATGCATTTATACACACCATTGACAGGGCAAGGGTTTTCACACCCGTTCTCCTCTGTGGTCTCTCTGCAGCTGCAACTTTACATGTTGCTCCAACCCGCGCTGCTGTTACTCTTCCGTTCAACAGACGAGTTCCCATTTTCAGATGGAAGAACACTATTGGTCACTCCTTAATTTTTCTGATTATTTTTAAAGGACAAATAAATGCCACTCACTAGATACCAATGAACTACTGGGATTGTAGAGCAGGGAGGAAGTAAGTTTGCGATGCAGTTTACATTCACCCCTCATTCTAACTTTATTCTTGGGGATTAATGTGTGATTGGATTTAGGGTACCTTACTTTTTGTTTTCTCTCCTCAGTGTAAGAGAAAGAGATATGTAATATAGGTTTATATTGCAGATTCCAGCTTCTGTCGTCTTGGGTGCCTCTTTGTAATACCCTGAGTTTTCTTATCTTGATGTATCTTTACTTCACTTTGTTTGTGATTCTCGTTTGTTGTTTATTTTTGGTGTACTGATATGTCCCACATTGTGTTTTCCCTTACTTTGAACTGATTGCTCGGATATCAGAAACCACACTTGGCTTTGCCATGACAATGATTATATCACCACTAAAATAGGCTATCTTGGTTACCATCAATTTGCTGATTGTAGTGTGTTATTTACTTTTCTAAACTTTATTTTTGTACATGTTTTTGCAAGGTTGTATTGCACTTTGCTGCAGTGGCTTGTACTTGTAAGTTGTGAAATGAACACGTTTTATTGTAAAGGAACACAATTATGCTCCAGTTTCAACTACTATTGTTGTCAGGGGAAATAAATGTGCAAAATAAAATAGGGAAAACAAGCTGCCGGATTCAAGAGAATTCAACAAATGTGAACTTGAGACTCGACGAAGTATCTTTCTCAGTCTAGGATTTTGACTAAATTTGACATAAACTCATTTCATACCCTATATTTTTGGATGTGCAGAATGAAGATTTGAAACAATGAGACATTCACTCAATGAACAAATGATGATCTAGAATAAAGCACCTGTAAAATAATTTTAAAATGTGTATTTCCAACCTACTTATTATGCCACCATGATTGCAATACCTGCCATGGTGTCAATAAAATATAATAACAGCATTTTGGTTGACAAAACATTGGGGCTAAAGAGTGGCATAATGCAAGCAGTACATTTATGTTATTTTTCGGTGCTGATATTTATACTCTTTGGCAGAATGTCCATTAAATATGAACATCTGAAATCTTTGGCAGAAGAATCTTCCAGATAAACACTTATATTTATTTATAGTAAAATGTACAGCTGTTGTAATTAGTTATTCTACAGCTGCGGCTTACCTGTGGTCCATTTGTCTTTGGGTTTTTGTTGGTTTTTTTGTCTTAATTGTAGATGTGATGTGGTGTTTTTGTGGTTGTGTACTATGTGTGTGTGTGTGGGGGGAACTGTAAAATTGTAAATTTGTCCCTTCCGAACGGAGACCGAACCTTTGTTTTCTGGGTCAGGTCTCCGTTCCTGCTGTGGCCTACCATCGGCCCAACTCCTGGAGCTGGCGGCTTCCAGGGCTCCGGTTCGCAGAGCCCGCGGACCGGACTCACCATCAGTGGAGGCGGCCGTCCTCGGAGGCTGCGGGAGCGGCTGCGACTCGTCTTCGGCTCGGGCCGCGTGGATGCCGACATCGGGAGCTCCGGCAGTGGCAGCGTCTTCGCCCGCCCCGGATCGCGGGGCTTGGGTTGGCCCGCCGCGGACATTTCACCGTTCGGCACGGCCTGAAATAGGCCGCGGGAGTTTTCTCTGCTCGGCGGGGCTTCAATGTCGGGAGCCCCGACCGCCCCGACGTGCAGCGGCAGCGTGTTCGCCCGCCCCGGATCGCGGGGCTTGGTTCGGCCCGCTGCGGACCTTTCACCGTCCGGCACGGCCTGGAACGTGGCAACGACAACAGCCTGACCGCGGGAGAAGACGGCAGGGGAAGAGAAAAGACATTCTGGCCTTCCATCACAGTGAGGAGGTGACTGGAGGAGACTCACTGTGATGGATGTTTCTTTTTTTTGTGTTGGTTGAGGTTGTGTAATTTGCTTATTTTATTGCTCTTATTGTTGGACTGTGGGTGACTACATTTCGTCCAAAAAACTTGTTTTTTGGATGACAAATAAAGGTATCCTGAATCCTGAAGAGATGTTATTGAAAAGGACAAGAACATTTGCCTTCTTTAACTGTCAACTCGTTTTCTATTTTATCCGTATTGTTTTAGGAAATACTGCATAATTTAAAATATATTAAGTCAGCTAGCACCATCCACATAATAAGCCACAAAAGACACAACGTGTTGGAATAACTCCTGGGTCAGGCTGCATCTCTGGAGAGAATGGATAGGTGACATTTAAGGTCGGGATCCTTCTTCAGACTGAAGAAAGGTCCCAAACTGAAACATTGTCTGTTCTTGTGCTCCAGTGATACTGTCTGACCCGCTGTGTTACTCCAGCATTTTTTTTGTTGCAAATCAGCATCTGCAGTTCCTTGTGTCCATATAATAAGCTGTTTGACTGAGATGATGGTCAGATGATCAGCATTTTTGTGGTCGGGTCTTTGTTGAAGGAATTCAAAAGTGGTTGAGAATGAGTTGCATTTAATTTGTGCATTCCTCTGGCTAAAAATTGAAAGTGAGGAAGGTGAATGCAGTGAGTGAACAGGTGAGGGGAGATGGCTTAACGTGGTGGGCATAGCTGGCAGGTGAGTGAACAGGACAGACTGTGAAGTGGATATTTCCACCAGTGGGAGAATCTAGAACCAGAGGCCATAAGCTCAGAATAAAAGGACATACCTTCAGGAAGGGGATAAGGAGGAATTTCTTTAGTCAGAGGGCTGTGAATCTGTGGAACTCGTTGCCACAGAAAGCTGTGGAGGCTGTTAATTGACAGATTTGTGATCAGTAAGGGTGTTAGGGGCAATGGGGCGAAGGCAGGAGAATGGGGTTGAGAGGGAAAGATAGGTCAACCATGATTGAATGGCGGAGGAGACTTGATGGGCCGAATGGCCTTATTCTGCTCCTAAAACTTATGAAATACGATCTCTGATTTTTTTGTTGTTGAAAATTTGCTATGTTAAAGCCAAGCAAAACCATGTGGAGAAATACCTGTTAACTACTTCCCTAATATTCCATGCGTGAACGTGTTAGATCCCATGCCATTATATAATTCTGTTTGTAAGTACCAATTATTGGCGCAGCACTGCCCTGCATTGCAGTTCATTTATGTCGACGATTCTATGTAATAAGCTACAAATTTTATTCAGCTTTATCAACAGAACTACTTGTTCGATAGTAGCCATTGTTTCCCTTATTCAGTGAGATCAAAATTCACGATACAATCCATTGTCTACTCCAGTACACCTCCTAGTGGACACTTAAGGGACATATCTAGTGGAAAGGTTGAGAGGATCTTGTACCCCAGGCTCTGGGGGGTGAATTTATTTCAAGGAAATAGTAATATTAAAAAAGTTGAGTGGGTGACTATGGGTGCATTATACTTAATCATACCCATATAAATGACCATATTTCTATGTATGCCTCTTGTCTGAGGGAAAACACCAGATATCTGCTCCTTTGCAAATTTAAATCAATCATACAATTACCATGGATAACGGGAAATTACCACAAACCACTGGGGGTATAATGTTCAACTTGAGGATAAAGGAGTATTTGTTTCCTTTGTTATTTCCTGTTGTTAGTATATCTCCTCCAATATTTTTAGATAGACTTGCAGTGCTTTGCAAAGTCTGACCTCAATTTGTTGGTTTTGACTACAGCAGTTTCAATTTAAATCAAAACTGAGCAGATTCCATTTAGTAGAACCATAAAGCTCAGCGGCGCAGAAAGGAGGCCATTTGGCCCACTGAGTACATGTTCGCCAAAAACACAGTGGCTGTACATAGGTTATTTCTATCCCTCAGCTTTTTCGGCAGCCTTTCAGGCTACAGGTTTTCAAGTACTTATGCAGCTAAATTTTAACTCTGCCCAGGATTTCTGCCTCGGTGTTCCTTTCATGCAGTGAGTTCTGGACTCTCACTGTTCTTTGAATGAGAATGAGGGAGCTGTCGGGAGAGGGTTGTTACTCATATCCAAGGCTGAGATAGATTTCTCATGAGTAAGAAGATCAAGGTAAGAATGTAATCAATGTAAAGACGACAAAGGTAGGAAGGTAGACCTGATAATGTCAGATCAGACACAATCCTATTTAATGGTGAAGCAGGCTTGAGGGACTCATGGGCCTCCTCCTCCTCCTACTTTTCATGGCCTGAACTCCCCTCTAATCTTTCTACCCAGTTAAACCTGCCCTCCCTAGTGATTGATCATATGAAAAAAAAAGCCCCTTCCTCTTCATCTGTTTAGGCTTCCTAATTTGCTCTCATTGATCTCATGTTCGAAGCTCCATGCAGTGGACACTCAGACACTATGTCAGATTAAGTGTGTAGCAAAGAACTGCAGATGCTGGTTTAAATCGAAGATAGACACAAAATGCTGGAGTAACTCAGCGATACAGGCAGCATCTCTGGAGAGAAGGAATGGGCGACGTTTCGGGTTGAGATCAGTCTGAAGAAGGGTCTCGACCTGAAACGTCACCCATTCCTTCTTTCCAGAGATGCTGCCTGTCCCACTGAGTTACTCCAGCATTTTATGTCTATGTCAGATGAAGTTCTTGACTGGTGCTTACATCAGTATTATTTGACAGCAGTGGTGGGGTGGCTAATTAGTCCCTGTGGTCCCTTCTGGCTAGTTCAAGAAAATTGACTTGTTTATTTATTCTAATTTAATGATTCCTTTTGCAAGATACCACAGGCAAATGGTTTGCTTGTTAATACCATAATGGGATCCCGCTATAAGATCTTCCTCCTTTGGCTAGCCTGCAGTCAACCTCAGATGGCTAACCTAATGTGATGTTGATGTGGACTTCTTCCTGGTGTTCCAGTTTCCTCCCACTGTAGATTGCCCCCAAAGGTGTAGGAGAGTGGTAGAATCTGAGGGGAGTGCTGCAAGAATTAAACATGGAATTGAAGTGGGATTAGAATTAAATAGATGTTTCCATGCTGTGTTTCTTGTGACTACCCCAAGCAGATACAATAGTGGTGTTAAAGAGGCAGTTAGAAAGAAACATAAATATGCAGGGATTGGAGGGAGAGCATTAACAGAAAGGATCAGTTTAAATTAGCATCATGTTCGGTACCGACATAGTGGGCTGAAGGGCCTGTTCCTATTTTATATCCTGTCTAGTATCCTGCGTGAAAAATCGTCGTTTCAGTGATTACCCGACCTTCAGGGGTTATATCTCAGTGACATCAAAAGACATTGAATCTGTGAGGATGAAAATCTTTTATCTAGTCACCTGCAGTGGTTGTTAAACGAGAATTTTAGGGAACAAAACATTCTGTGGTGAATAATTATAATAATACGAGAACTGACATCTCATGGTGGGGGGAAACCCCGCCAGGGGGTGGCTAACCATTAGATAGAATTTTAATGCGTGCTGCAGATTTGAACAGATGAAATCGGTGAATGGATATCTCCGAAGTGTGTTATGTTATTCCTCCTGTTTAATGTGACAATTTGGAGAAAGCACCGCCACTAGAGGGCAAAATAGTTTCAAGCCCCAGTTAAGGCTGGACGAGAAACTGAAAATAACTCAGACTGGAGGTGAACTAAGGAAACCGGTTTAAAAGTAGACACCGACTCCGAGTGGCGAGCAGAATGCGTTCCAATTACGGGCATTACCATTATCTACCATTAACCTTGAGAGAGAGAGAGAGAAAAAGAAAAAAGAAAGAGCATTGAATATTCCAACGTGGCGACCTGAAATAAACTACTGACCGCATCAAGATTGGAGTTTCAACACAAGAAAACACATTCTGAAACATTGTGTGTTTCCTTTGTTATTTCCTGTTGCTGGTGCTGTTTGTACACGCAACCGGTCAAGGCGCATAGTTAGCACGAAGCAACGTTTCTCACAGATCGCCCTTCAGTTAGAGTTCGGGAAAAGGAAGTGTCGGGCACAGGTATGTATCGTGCATAAGGAGCTTTCAACACAAAATGCTTTGAAGTTGTAGTTCTGGAGCTGGAAATGGTCAGATTTGAAATGACCCAGCAGAGAACTGGGTCACGGCATCACTCAGTTAGTTACTGGGAAGCGCAGGTGGACACAGCCGGACGCCAAACTTATTCAGGAAACGTCTCATTATATTGAATCACAGAAAAAAATGTGAATGGTGGTGAAAACACGTAGAATAAACAAACGGCTGGCCCAATCTGTTTCTTTCTCGAAGTGCCGGTTGTGTTCCGGACAGGAACATTGTGGCTGTGACCGCCCCTGCAAAATGTCCACAAGCTACTAAGCACCTGCTTTTTTTTAAACAAATATTTTCCGAGCTCATTGCACTTGAGGCCTTTACGACCTTAAATAGCGAGAGCCCGTAAATGACCCGTGTTCATTACAAGCGTTAAGTCCTAACATTTGAAGTTACGAGCACCTTGGAATCTGAAACGAGGGCTAATTCTATTCAAACTTGCAACCGGAATAATAAATGTTACCACTATGTAGAGTTAGAGTGCAAAATATAAACAGATTGCCGTCCGGGATGCTGTGCCCGAATGATTGGAGATGGGATTTGCAAACATAATGGATCATTTTCACGATCTATTACCAGCTGATGTTACGACTTAACTACCGCAGGTGTATGCAGGCTGGACCTTAACCGGGTTGCATGTTTGATTAAAGAAGTGACTTGTGATTTGGTTCTCTGGTGGAAATCCCCATTGTACCCTCTGCATCCTGCATTCCCGGCTGCCTCTGGCCACGGCGAGCCCACGCTAGTATACTAACAACCCTGAAGAGATTACCCAAGTAGTGAGAGGAGGAATCCTAAATATTCTTAATTGTGACACTAATAACCGCGCACAGACACGACATGTTGGAGTAACTCAGCGGGACAGCGGGCATCATCACTGGAGAGAAGGAATGGGCGAGGTTTCGGGTCGAGACCCTTCGTGTACCCGGTCATTTTAGTCATCTTACTCCCGAGCCAATCCATCAATAATCCCATCAAGGTTATTCCTATTGAGAAATGAAGTTGCGCTTCGCAAATGCAACTCTGTGAATGCCAGTGATTAATGTCAGTGACCGGAGTTACATCGAATGGAACTTTTGCCCCCGTCTTTAAAAACGCTGATAAGACACAAAATGCTGGAGTAACTCAGCGGGTCAGACAGCATCTCTGGAGAGAAAGAATGGGCGACGTCTCGGGGCGAGACCCTTCTTGCGCTGAGTTTGCTTAGCACACCACTCTGGGACTGAAAATTTGCGCTAAGTTTGCTTAAAACTCACTCTGGCTCTGCAATTAATTCGGCGCATTCAATTTACATTATACAATCAACCCTACAATCGGCCAGATCGATGCCACGACCCAATCCGCATGGTCCGCCATTGACCTGGTTCCCCGTGAACTGTCCACCCAGCGTTGCCCCTTGCAGCAATTCACAGAGATCAGCTTCATTTCAACTCGCCCTCGCCACTCCAATCAGCATGAAGTTATCTCTCCACTCTGAAGGTATTTATTCACAAACTGCTGGAGTAACTCAGCAGGTCGGGCAGCATCTCAGGAGAGAAGGAATGGGTGACGTTTCGGGTCGAGACCCTTCTCCACTCTGACCTCTTCCCATCCAACTCGCCCGGGCTCGGGCTCTGACACTCTCCCACTAAAACCTTAGACCTCTCCTAAACCTCCCCGTGTTGGAAAAAGCTTGTGAACAAACACGTTTTGAACAAACACGGCTGGGTGACAAATAACCTAAGCGAGGTTCCCAACTGGGAGATAAGATACAAAATGCTGGAGTAACTCAGCGGGACAGACGCTGCGGTGAGAGACCCCTCTTCAGACCCTTTCCAACTGGCAGCTTGGGACGCAAAAGGGCAAGGCGCGATACACACTGGGCTGCAATTCCGCAAGAGCGTGGGTCAGATCCCCTCCCTCCCTCCCGGTACACATGCAACCTGTTGTGCCGCTACAGGTGCGCGCTGTTCAGTGAGGAGAGGGGGGTGGTGGAGGTGGGGGGGGGGGAGGTGGAGGTGGGGGGGGGGGGGGTGGGGGTGGGGGGGGGGGGTGGGGGTGGGGTGGAGGTGGGGGGGGGGGTGGAGGTGGGGGGGGGGGGTGGAGGTGGGGGGGGGCGAGGGGGGGGGGTGGGGGCGAGGGGGGGTGGAGCGAGGGGGGGTGGGGGTGGAGGGGGGGGGGGGTGGCTGCAGTTGCAGCTGACCAGTGGCTGCCCATCTCCGGGCTCCAGGAGGATGGGGAAGGGGCGGAGAGAGGGAGGGAGGGATGGAGGGGGCGCGGCTGTACGCAGGCGTCCTGTTGCCGGCCGGATCCAACACTGTGTTTGCGAGCAGATACACACACACACACACACATACACGTGCATGCGCGCCTGCCTCTGTGTGCTGTGCTGTGTGTGGTGTATGTGCATATAAGCGGGTTCCTCAATGCAGGAGACTGACTGCACATCGTGCCCGCGTCCCCTGCAGTAGTGGAGAGCTCTACGGGTTAGAGACTCAAACAAGGGGGAAGGGGGGAAAACCCCCATAAAGCGGACAAGACCAGCCCGAGGATGCGGGTCCATCCCAGCGAGGTGGAAGCAGGAGTCGGTGCGATATCGTAGTAGACATGATTTGTGAATTCGTGAGCAGCGCGGTTGCTATTGCCCTGTATCTCAACACACTGGACGCTGATTTCTGTTACGATGATAGGTAGGTTTTGTTCTTTCTCCATATACTTCCTGGTGCCTTGCCTGAAGCTGCCGCCGAGCAATTCATAATGTTATTACGCGAACGTGTGATGGATGCGCTCCCCTCCCCTCCTCTCCCCTCCCCTCCCCTCCCGTCCGGAGATTTCACTTCCTATCTTGTTTCTGCTTTTTAAAAACCCCCTCAGTTGTATCAACCACCAGCTTGTGCGGACACGATCACAGCTGAGCTGCAAAACCCTGTCGCCAACCCGGCCGGGGGAAGCGAGAATCCTTCTCCCATGTCCCCCGATTAGAAATGTTATTCTTTTTAATATAAAGCGTTGGATGCAAGTGAAATTGTCCCAACCTCTCCGCTTTATCTTCACACACAACAACGGAATTGTTTTATTGGACACACACGCATGTCACAATTGAATTCTGTGAGCCTGGCATCTTTGTGAGGAGCGAGGGTAGAGATGTTGTTTAAGGTCGCATCCCACCAGCTTTGTAGAGGTGTGGGCTCGTTGTCTTTGAGACAGAGGGAGGGAACCTTATGTGCGACCTCACAGTTCCACTGGCTGCTGTTCCATTGGCGAATTACCGCAGTGTTGTGAAGCTCGGCATTGATTGTTGCGAATTGATTGGAAGCGTCTCCTGCTATTGTGAATCTAGAGTTTTCATCCAGTTTCAGGCGACTTAATCTAATTATCATTTAGCGGCGGGATAATTGGAAGATATCAGAACAATCACGCGTGGATAAACTTCACTTTCCCAGCCCCATTTACATCAAACCGACCCTCATTATACTTCTGCGTGATCCGTGCCCGTTTTTCACACTGGGCTCGCCGATCGTTCCTTGGGGTTTAAGCTGTGAATTTAAAGCTGATCTGTAATCAGTTGGAGACTGTCTCCCTACCCCTACCACCACTCTCCAGTTCATGCTCCGCTTTCAAAGAGAGGGAGAGAAAACGAGTGACATAGAGATAAAGAAACAGACAGATAGGGAGCGAGACAGAGACAGAGTGTGAGACAGAGAGAGGGAGAGAGGCAGAGTGAGAAAGAGAGAGACAGAGTGAGAGAGAGAGAGAGAAAGAGAAAGACAGAGTGAGAGAGAGAGAGACAAACAGAGAAAGAGGAAGACAGACAGAGTGAGAAAGAGTGAGATTAAGAGGGAGAGAGAGATTATTTGGTTGGGAGCTAATACAAGTGAAGCCATGGAACCAGCGAGCGGTAGACTGCTTCCTCCCGAAGGCTGCTTGCTTTATTTCCAGTGAGATATTTGGGAGAACGGTTTAACCTTTTTATCTGCGAGTTTCTCTGAAAGCACGCAGCTTTGCCTGAGTCATTGTCCAACAGTGTACTCGTTATCTGTGGGGAGCGAGGCGTCCTGAGTGAATGGAGGTGGTTGACAGTGACTGGATTTATCTGTTCGCACGCCGGCAGACACTTGGGAGAAAGTAATTTCCTGGCATCGTGGGGGGAGGGAATGGATCGACTTAGATCTGCGCTCGGTGCGTGCAAAGTGCCTAATAGAAATGTGCAGATCCTGGTTTATATTGAAAATAGACACAAAATGCTGGAATAACTCAGCGGGACAGGCAGCGTCTCTGGATAGTTTCGGGTCGAGACCCTTCACAGGGGAGAGGGATTCGCAGAGATAAAGAATGTAAGGTGTGAAAACGAGACATCATTGGGGACGTAGTTCAAGGAAAATGTGGAATAGATCATTGTTGGCTAGAAGGTGACAACGAAGCATACAAAGATTAAAAAAAATAATAATTCGGGGGGCAGTCAGAGTGGTTGGAGAACTAGGATGGGGGGAGGGATGGAGAGGGAGGGGAAGCAAGGATCTGCCTGAAATTGGTGCCAGAAGAGAGTCTCCCTGTTTGTGACCGGTCCGTGGCAAGTCCGTGGGCATCGAGCCAGCAGTTCCGGATAACCCCACACAATGGTCTCAAACACGCCACAAAATAAGGCATCTTCCTGGTCTATTGGCATAATAACGTGCGATGCAAGTAGTGCGCCGGGCGAGAGTTTGGCCAACTGCCAACTTCTCAGCATTATTGGAGACGAGGTGCAGAAATATGCGCCTCGAAAGGCTAATATATCAACCGGGCGTTTGTCTGAAATCCCTGCTATTTTAGTGGAGGCGTTAACGCACTGAGAATACCCCTTACAATAAGTTAACCAGTTTTAAAACAAACGAGTTAACGACCCCACTAAAACAACAGAAGGAAAGGGGGTTTCAAAGAAGCAGTTAAGAGTTTGTCCGCCAGTATCCCATGGATATTGCCCTTAGTTCAGGGTCTGGCCACTTTGTCACTCCTTCTTGGGACCTCCCGCTGAATAATGCTTGAAATAAACAAAAGGGAAAGAAAGATCTCAGATGTTTGGCCATAACATTGAACTATTTTTTAATACCTTGTCTGAGATGGAGACGGCAGATCAGATCGGAGAGTGTTTGTTCATCGTGTGCTTTCTTTCCTTTGATGGAAAAGCTTGGGTTAGTTCAGCTTGGGTCATGGTTTTCAATGGGTGATCTGGTTAAAGTGAAGAGGGGGTGGTCTCCCTCCCCCACAAACCCCGCCTCACAGCCCAGAATATATGTGCAGTATCCTGTAAGTAAAATGCTGTCCC
>NW_027602410.1:0-12500 GCF_053455715.1 Rhinoraja longicauda
CACTAATCTCCTATGTGGGACCTTGTCGAAGGCTTTCTGAAAGTCGAGGTACACCACATCCACTGAATCTCCCTTGTCAATTTTCCTAGTTACATCCTCAAAAAATTCCAGTAGATTTGTCAAGCATGATTTCCCCTTCGTAAATCCATGCTGACTCGGAATGATCCCGTTACTGCTATCCAAATGCTCAGCAATTTCGTCTTTTATAATTGACTCCAGCATCTTCCCCACCACTGATGTCAGACTAACTGGTCTATAATTCCCCGTTTTCTCTCTCCCTCCTTTCTTAAAAAGTGGGATAACATTTGCTATCCTCCAATCCACAGGAACTGATCCTGAATCTATAGAACATTGAAAAATGATCTCCAATGCTTCCACTATTTCTAGAGCCACCTCCTTAAGTACTCTGGGATGCAGACCATCAGGCCCTGGGGATTTATCAGCCTTCAGTCCCATCAGTCTACCCAAAACCATTTCCTGCCTAATGTGGATTTCCTTCAGTTCCTCCATCACGCTAGGTTCTCCGGCCCCTAGAACATTTGGGAGATTGTGTGTATCCTCCTCAGTGAAGACAGATCCAAAGTAACGGTTTAACTCGTCTGCCATTTCTTTGTTCCCCATAATAAATTCCCCTGCTTCTGTCTTCAAGGGACCCACATTTGCCTTGACTATTTTTTTCCTCTTCACGTACCTAAAAAAACTTTTGCTATCCTCCTTTATATTATTGGCTAGTTTACCCTCGTACCTCATCTTTTCTCCCCGTATTGCCTTTTTAGTTAACTTTTGTTGCTCTTTAAAAGAGTCCCAATCCTCTGTCTTCCCACTCTTCTTTGCTATGTTATACTTCCTCTCCTTAATTTTTATGCTGTCCCTGACTTCCCTCGTCAGCCACAGGTGTCTCTTACTCCCCTTAGAGTCTTTCCACCTCTTTGGAATAAATTGATCCTGCAACCTCTGCATTATTCCCAGGAATACCTGCCATTGCTGTTCTACCGTCTTCCCTGCTAGGGCCTCCTTCCAATCAATTTTGGCCAGCTCCCGCCTCATGCCTCTGTAATCCCCTTTGCTATACTGTAATACCGACACTTCCGATTTTCCCTTCTGCCTTTCCATTTGCAGAGTAAAACTTATCATGTTGTGATCACTGCCTCCTAATGGCTCTTTTACCTCTAGTCCCCTTATCAGATCAGGATCATTACACAACACTAAATCCAGAATTGCCTTCTCCCTGGTAGGCTCCAGTACAAGCTGTTCTAAGAATCCATCTCGAAGGCACTCTACAAACTCTCTTTCCTGGGGTCCATTTCCAACCTGATTTTCCCAGTCTACCTGCATGTTGAAATCTCCCATAACCACAGTAGCATTACATTTTTGACACGCCAATTTTATCTCCTGATTCAACTTGCACCCTATGTCGAGGCTACTGTTTGGGGGCCTATAGATAACTCCCATTAGGGTCTTTTTACCCTTACAATTTCTCATTTCTATCCATACTGATTCAACATCTCCTGATTCTATGTCACACCTTGCAAGGGAATGAATATCATTCCTTACCATCAGAGCAACCCCACCCCCTCTGCCCACCTGTCTGTCTTTTCTATACGTTGTGTACCCCTGGATATTCAGTTCCCAGCCCTGGTCCTCTTGTAACCATGTCTCAGTGATCCCGACAACATCATACTTGCCCATGACTAACTGAGCCTCAAGCTCATCCACTTTATTTTTTATACTACGCGCATTTAAGTACAACACTTTAACTTCTGTATTTACCTCCTCTCTCACATCGTTCACAATTGGCCCTGCCCTTAATTTCTTTTCCGCTCTAGAACTTCTGTTCCCATTCTTCCGAGAGTCTTTTGCAATATCTCCTGTATTCCCTTTTACCTCATCTTCATATTCACAATTTGTTAACCCCTCCCCCCCACTACTTAGTTTAAAGCCACAGGTGTCACACTGGCAAACCTGCCTGCCAGAATGTTTGTCCCCCTGCTGTTAAGATGCAACCCGTCCCTTTTGTACAAGTCACCCCTAGCCCAGAAGAGATCCCAGTGGTCCAGAAATCGAAATCCCTGCTCTCTGCACCAGCCCCTCAGCCATAAATTCATACCCTCTATCTCTCTGTTCCTGGCCTCACCAGCACGAGGTACCGGTAGCAGTCCAGAGATAACCACCTTCGACGTCCTACTTCTCAGCGTTTTTCCCAACTCTCTAAACTCCCGCTGTAGCACCTCCTTCCTCTTCCGCCCGACGTCATTCGTGCCCACGTGCACAACGACTTCAGGTTGATCGCCTTCCCTCACTAGGATTTTCTGAAGCCGGTCTGTGATGTGTTGAACCCTGGCACCAGGGAGGCAACAGACCATCCTCAAGTCCCTCCTGCTGCCACAGAATCTTCTGTCCGTCCCTCGGACTATGGAGTCACCGACCACTACGGCTCTTCCAGACTTCGGTCTCCCCTGTCGAGTATCCTTGCCATCAGGTCCGCCACTCGGACTGGAAACGTCTTCTGCCCCGACAGTTCCCAAGAGGGTATACCTATTTGCAATAGGCACAGCCACTGGGGTCTCCTGTAGTCCACGTCCACTCCCCCCTGAAACAGTCTCCCACCTTCGCTCGACCTGGACCCTTGGCGTGACAGCCTCACAATAGGTCCTGTCGAGGAAACTCTCGCATTCTCGGATGGCCCTGAGGTCATCCAACTGCCTCTGCAACTCCACCACACGTCCCTTCAGGAGCTGCACCTGGACACAGTTCTTGCAGGTGTAGCTCCCAGAAGCTCCAGCGACGTCCCTGTCTTCCCACATCCTGCAGGAAACACACCGCACCAACTTTTCCGCCATCACCTTGTGCCTATAACCAGCTCTGGCTTAAAACAATCGTATCCTCCTCACCTCAGCCTCCTCGCCGAAGACTCGCAGCCAAAGACTCGCACTTTTCTCACTGGGCTGCACCTGAACAGGGCTGCACCCTTTTGCAAGTATTGCTTATATTACCAATTAAATTGCCTGATTGTCCAATTTACCTGACTTCTCACTTAAACTAGCACTTACTTTAGTGCTCAGCCAACGGGCGTCCTTGCCACATCTACACTAGTCCCACCTGCCCACACTGACCAACATGCCCCATCTACACTAGTCCCACCTGCCCACACTGACCAACATGCCCCATCTACACTAGTCCCACCCGCCCACACTGACCAACATGCCCCATCTACACTAGTCCCACCCGCCCACACCGTCCAACATGCCACATCTACACTAGTCCCACCTGCCCACACCGCCCAACATGCCCCATCTACACTAGTCCCACCTTCCCACACCGGCCAACATGCCCCATCTACACTAGTCCCACCTGCCCACACAGACCAACATGCCCCATCTACACTAGTCCCACCTGCCCACACCGACCAACATGCCCCATCTACACTGGTCCCACCTGCCCACACCGGCCAACATGCCCCATCTACACTAGTCCCACCAGCCCACACCGGCCAACATGCCCCATCTACACTAGTCCCACCTGCCCACACAGACCAACATGCCCCATCTACACTAGTCCCACCCGCCCACACCGTCCAACATGCCCCATCTACACTAGTACCACCCGCCCACACCGTCCAACATGCCCCATCTACACTAGTCCCACCCGCCCACACCGTCCAACATGCCCCATCTACACTAGTCCCACCTGCCCACACTGACCAACATGCCCCATCTACACTAGTCCCACCCGCCCACACAGACCAACATACCCCATCTACACTAGTCCCACCCGCCCACACCGTCCATCATGCCCCATCTACACTAGTCCCACCCGCCCACACTGACCAACATGCCAATAGACAATAGACAATAGACAATAGACAATAGGTGCAGGAGTAGGCCATTCAGCCCTTCGAGCCAGCACCGCCATTCAATGCGATCATGGCTGATCACTCAATCGGTACCCCGTTCCTGCCTTCTCCCCATACCCCCTCACTCCGCTATCCTCAAGAGCTCTATCCAGCTCTCTCTTGAAAGCATCCAACGAACTGGCCTCCACTGCCTTCTGAGGCAGAGAATTCCACACCTTCACCACCCTCTGACTGAAAAAGTTCTTCCTCATCTCCGTTCTAAATGGCCTACCCCTTATTCTCAAACTGTGGCCCCTTGTTCTGGACTCCCCTAACATTGGGAACATGTTATCTGCCTCTAATGTGTCCAATCCCCTAATTATCTTATATGTTTCAATAAGATCCCCCCTCATCCTTCTAAATTCCAGTGTATACAAGCCCAATCGCTCCAGCCTTTCAACATACGACAGTCCCGCCATTCCGGGAATTAACCTAGTGAACCTACGCTGCACGCCCTCCATAGCAAGAATATCCTTCCTCAAATTTGGAGACCAAAACTGCACACAAGTACTCCAGGTGCGGTCTCACCAGGGCCCGGTACAACTGTAGAAGGACCTCTTTGCTCCTATACTCAACTCCTCTTGTTACGAAGGCCAACATTCCATTGGCTTTCTTCACTGCCTGCTGTACCTGCATGCTTCCTTTCATTGACTGATGCACTAGGACACCCAGATCTCGTTGAACTCCCCCTCCTCCTAACTTGACAC
Source organism: Rhinoraja longicauda (assembly GCF_053455715.1). NCBI lineage: Eukaryota > Metazoa > Chordata > Chondrichthyes > Rajiformes > Arhynchobatidae > Rhinoraja > Rhinoraja longicauda. The sequence goes on from NW_027602410.1 coordinate 4,600, forward strand.
CATTCAGATAATAATCTGCCTTTCTATTCTTACTTCCAAAGTGAATAACCTCACACTTATCTACATTAAACTGCATCTGCCAGGTATCCGCCCACTCACACAACCTGTCCAAGTCACCCTGCAGCCTTATTGCATCTTCCTCACAATTCACACTACCCCCCAACTTAGTATCATCTGCAAATTTGCTAATGGTACTTTTAATCCCTTCGTCTAAGTCATTAATGTATATCGTAAATAGCTGGGGTCCCAGCACCGAACCTTGCGGTACCCCACTGGTCACTGCCTGCCATTCCGAAAGGGACCCATTTATCCCCACTCTTTGCTTTCTGTCTGTCAACCAATTTTCTATCCATGTCAGTACCCTACCCCCAATACCATGTGCCCTAATTTTGCCCACTAATCTCCTATGTGGGACCTTGTCGAAGGCTTTCTGAAAGTCGAGGTACACCACATCCACTGACTCTCCCTTGTCAATTTTCCTAGTTACATCCTCAAAAAATTCCAGTAGATTTGTCAAGCATGATTTCCCCTTCGTAAATCCATGCTGACTCGGAATGATCCCGTTACTGCTATCCAAATGCTCAGCAATTTCGTCTTTTATAATTGACTCCAGCATCTTCCCCACCACTGATGTCAGACTAACTGGTCTATAATTCCCCGTTTTCTCTCTCCCTCCTTTCTTAAAAAGTGGGATAACATTTGCTATCCTCCAATCCACAGGAACTGATCCTGAATCTATAGAACATTGAAAAATGATCTCCAATGCTTCCACTATTTCTAGAGCCACCTCCTTAAGTACTCTGGGATGCAGACCATCAGGCCCTGGGGATTTATCAGCCTTCAGTCCCATCAGTCTACCCAAAACCATTTCCTGCCTAATGTGGATTTCCTTCAGTTCCTCCATCACCCTAGGTTCTCCGGCCCCTAGAACATTTGGGAGATTGTGTGTATCCTCCTCAGTGAAGACAGATCCAAAGTAACGGTTTAACTCGTCTGCCATTTCTTTGTTCCCCATAATAAATTCCCCTGCTTCTGTCTTCAAGGGACCCACATTTGCCTTGACTATTTTTTTCCTCTTCACGTACCTAAAAAAACTTTTGCTATCCTCCTTTATATTATTGGCTAGTTTACCCTCGTACCTCATCTTTTCTCCCCGTATTGCCTTTTTAGTTAACTTTTGTTGCTCTTTAAAACAGTCCCAATCCTCTGTCTTCCCACTCTTCTTTGCTATGTTATACTTCCTCTCCTTAATTTTTATGCTGTCCCTGACTTCCCTCGTCAGCCACAGGTGTCTCTTACTCCCCTTAGAGTCTTTCCACCTCTTTGGAATAAATTGATCCTGCAACCTCTGCATTATTCCCAGGAATACCTGCCATTGCTGTTCTACCGTCTTCCCTGCTAGGGCCTCCTTCCAATCAATTTTGGCCAGCTCCCGCCTCATGCCTCTGTAATCCCCTTTGCTATACTGTAATACCGACACTTCCGATTTTCCCTTCTGCCTTTCCATTTGCAGAGTAAAACTTATCATGTTGTGATCACTGCCTCCTAATGGCTCTTTTACCTCTAGTCCCCTTATCAGATCAGGATCATTACACAACACTAAATCCAGAATTGCCTTCTCCCTGGTAGGCTCCAGTACAAGCTGTTCTAAGAATCCATCTCGAAGGCACTCTACAAACTCTCTTTCCTGGGGTCCATTTCCAACCTGATTTTCCCAGTCTACCTGCATGTTGAAATCTCCCATAACCACAGTAGCATTACATTTTTGACACGCCAATTTTATCTCCTGATTCAACTTGCACCCTATGTCGAGGCTACTGTTTGGGGGCCTATAGATAACTCCCATTAGGGTCTAGTCCCACCTGCCCACACCGTCCAACATTCCCCATCTACACTAGTCCCACCTGCCCACACAGACCAACATGCCCCCATCTACACTAGTCCCACCTGCCCACACAGACCAACATGCCCCATCTACACTAGTCCCTCCTGCCCACACCGTCCATCATGCCCCATCTACACTAGCCCCACCTGCCCACACTGACCAACATGCCCCATCTACACTAGTCCCACCCGCCCACACCGACCAACATGCCCCATCTACACTAGTCCCACCTGCCCACACCGACCAACATGCCCCATCTACACAAGTCCCACCTGCCCACACTGAACAACATGCCCCATCTACATTAGTCCCACCTGCCCACACCCACCAACATGCCCCATCTACGCTAGTCCCACCTGCCCACACCGTCCATCATGCCCCATCTACACTAGTCCCACCTGCCCACACCGACCAACGTGCCCCATCTACACTAGTCCCACCTGCCCACACCGACCAACATGCCCCATCTACACTAGTCCCACCTGCCCACACTGACCAACATGTCCCATTTACACTAGTCCCACCTGCCCACACTGACCAACATGCCCCATCTACACTAGTCCCACCTGCCCACACTGACCAACATGCCCCATCTACACTAGTCCCACCCGCCCACACTGACCAACATGCCCCATCTACACTAGTCCCACCTGCCCACACCGCCCAACATGCCCCATCTACACTAGTCCCACCCGCCCACACCGACCAACATGTGCTAGGAGGATGCTAGGAGGCCGCAGAGTGACCTGGATAGATTAGGCGAGTGGGCAAATGCATGGCAGATGCAATATAATGTGGATAAATGTGATCTTATCCACTTTGGCGGCAAGAACAGGAAAGCAGAGTATTACCTGAATGGTGACCGATTGGGAGAAGGGGAGATGCAACGTGACCTGGGTGTCATGGTGCACCAGTCATTGAAAGCAAGCATGCAGGTGCAGCAGGCAGTGAAGAAAGTGAATGGTATGTTGGCATTCATAGCAAGAGGATTTGAGTATAGGAGCAGGGAGGTTCTGCTGCAGTTGTACAAGGCCTTGGTGAGACCGCACCTGGAGTATTGTGTGCAGTTTTGGTCTCCTAACCTGAGGAAAGACGTTCTTGCCTTAGAGGGAGTACAGAGAAGGTTCACCAGATTGATCCCTGGGATGGTGGGACTTTCATATGAGGAAAGACTGGATAGACTGGGCTTATACTCGCTGGAATTTAGAAGACTGAGGGGGGATCTTATAGAAACATATAAAATTCTTAAGGGGTTGGAGAGGCTAGATGCGGGAAGATTGTTCCCGATGTTGGGGGAGTCCAGAACCAGGGGTCACAGCTTAAGGATAAGGGGGAAGTCTTTTAGGACCGAGATGAGAAAACATTTCTTCACACAGAGAGTGGTGAATCTGATGAATTCTCTGCCACAGAAGGTAGTTGAGGCCAGTTCATTGGCTATATTTAAGAGTTAGATGTGGCCCTTTTTGCTAAAGGGATCAGGGGGTATGGATAGAAGGCAGGTACAGGCTACTGAGCTGGATGATCAGCCATGATCATATTGAATGGCGGTGCAGGCTCGAAGGGCCGAATGGCCTATTCCTGCACCTATTTTCTATGTTTCTAACATGCCCCATCTACACTAGTCCCACCTGCCCACACCGCCCAACATGCCCCATCTACACTAGTCCCACCTGCCCACACCGCCCAACATGCCCCATCTACACTAGTCCCACCTTCCCACACCGGCCAACATGCCCCATCTACACTAGTCCCACCTGCCCACACAGACCAACATGCCCCATCTACACTAGTCCCACCTGCCCACACCGACCAACATGCCCCATCTACACTGGTCCCACCTGCCCACACCGGCCAACATGCCCCATCTACACTAGTCCCACCAGCCCACACCGACCAACATGCCCCATCTACACTAGCCCCACCTGCCCACACAAGCCATCATGCCCCATCTACACTAGTCCCACCCGCCCACACAGACCAACATGACCCATCTACACTAGTCCCACCTGCCCACACCGGCCAACATGCCCCATCTACACTAGTCCCACCTGCCCACACCGACCAACATGCCCCATCTACACTAGTCCCACCTGCCCACACCGACCAACATGCCCCATCTACACTAGTCCCACCTGCCCACATCGACCAACATGCCCCATCTACACTAGTCCCACCTGCCCACACCGACCAACATGCCCCATCTACACTAGTCCCACCTGCCCACACCGACCAACATGCCCCATCTACACTAGTCCCACCTGCCCACACCGACCAACATGCCCCATCTACACTAGTCCCACCTGCCCATACCGACCAACATGCCCCATCCACACTAGTCCCATCTGCCCACACCGACCAACATGCCCCATCTACACTAATCCCACCGGCCCACACCGGCCAACATGCCCCATCTACACTAGTCCCACCCGCCCACACCGACCAACGTGCCCCATCTACACTAGTCCCACCCGCCCACACCGACCAACGTGCCCCATCTACACTAGTCCCACCCGCCCACACAGACCAACATGCCCCATCTACACTAGTCCCACCTGCCCACACCGGCCAACATGACCCATCTACACTAGTCCCACTTGCCCACACCGACCAACATGCCCCATCTACACTAGTCCCACCTGCCCACAACGACCAACATGCCGGTTTATAAATTAAAGCTCGTATCTTTTTGATAAATTTAAAAATTAAAGCTCGTAGCTTTTTGATAAATTTATCAATTAAAGCTCGTAGCTTTTTGAGTTTGTTTGTGTGTGTGTGAATCTCTCTCTCTCTGTCCTCTCTCTCCCCTTCCCTCTCTCTCGCCCCCTCCTCTCTCTCCACCTCTTGCTATTAAAAGATATTTTATAAATTAAAGTTCGTAGCTTTTTGATAAATTTATCAATTAAAGCTCGTAGCTTTTTGATAAATTAAAAAATTAAAGCTCGCAGCTTTTTGATAAATTTATAAATTAAAGCTCGTAGCTTTTTGATAAATTTATCAATTAAAGCTCGTAGCTTTTTGATAAATTTATGAATTAAAGCTCGTAGCTTTTTGATAAATTTATAAATTAAAGCTCGCAGCTTTTTGATAAATTTATAAATTAAAGCTCGTAGCTTTTTTGTAAATTTAAAAATCAAAGCTCGTAGCTTTTTGGTAAATTTAAAAATGTGTACTGCAAAAGGCAAGGCAGACAGACAAGTTGTTTGCAAAGATACCTGAGGACAGGAAATGCGGCTAGTTTTCCATCTGTGACAATGGCCGAAACTGCCTTCATGTAAAGGTTACCCCAATGTGATAATGGTTTCTATTGTGGAGCACCCTTGGGTGCCTTGAGCACTGAAACCTGTGCACAGAGTTTAGCTCAGAGAGTTAACTTGGAACAGGTTTATTCCAAATAAGGTAAAGGCATCTGTTTGTGGAATTTGTGTGTGTGTCACCTCAGCTCCTCAATAAATAAAAAGCTGCATGCTGCTAATTGCAGTATTGGGAGCTCAGACCGGCCAACTCTGGCATCGAACCTGTAACCTCTGCCAACTCCTGCAAGTGGGTAAGCTTCTTGTGTTTTAAATCCATTAGTGTGTTGTCTATTTTTTTGTGTTAATTGAATTTAATGTAGTTTAGTTAAACACGGTTCAAATCAATGTAATTCAGTTTAGCTTTATTTAATTTAATGTAGTTTAGTTAAACACGGTTCAAATCAATTTAATTCAGTTTATCTTTATTTAATTTAATGTAGTTTAGTTAAACACGGTTCAAATCAATTTAATTCAGTTTAACTTTATTTAATTTAATGTAGTTTAGTTAAACACGGTTCAAACCAATGTAATTCAGTTTAACTTTATTTGATTTAATGTAGTTTAGTTCAACATGATAGTCCCCTTTAGGGAGAGGAGTGGGAGAGAGAGGGAGAGAGAGAGGGAGAGAGAGGGGGAGGGAGAGAGGGAGGGAGAGAGGGAGAGGGAGAGGGAGAGGGAGAGGGAGAGGGAGAGGGAGAAGAGGGAGGGAGAGAGAGAGGAGGGGGAGAGAGAGCTTTATTTAATTTAATGTAGTATAGTTCACTAATAGTTCTCTTTAGGGAGAGAGAGAGAGGGGGAGAGAGTGTGAGAGAGAGAGAGAGAGAGCACAAACAAACTCAAAAAGCTGCGAGCTTTAATTTATAAATAGTTTTAAACAGTTCACTTTAGTTCTCTGCAGAGTAGTTTAATTCACTAAACCTCATGATAATCAGATTGAATGATTGATTCTCTCTCATACACACTCTCTCTCTCTCTCTCTTGCTCTCTCTTCTCACCCCTCCCAAACTGTTAATATTAAAATGAGGAATCCCTGCATTTGTTAGAGAGAGAGCAAGAGAGAGAGAGAGACTTCAAATAAGGGATTTTGTGTAAATTTGGAAATGAAAATCTGCATTGAATGTGTAACCTGTGGAAATATCGGATGGAGTTGTTGAAAAGAGAATGTTTTTAAAAATATTTATTACTTAAAAAAAGTATTTTTTGATATTTTTTTTAAAACGTGCCTGTTTTATTGCTGATGTGATAAAGAATAAACAAGTGTTGTGTGTTATCAAAAATGTTTATTCATGTAGGATTTCTAACTTTAACTAATACAATCTGCATTTTGGAATATGTGGCAGCTTAATTAAATATATTGAGTCAGAGATTTGTCAGTATTGCTCAGCCCTTGTCTGCAGAACCACAGGCTTTTCGTTTGATTGACACCTGCCAGTCTGTGCTCAGGGTGATCTACAGGATGGACAATGGTCCAGGAGTTCCTTCAAATTGATAGCTTGCAGAATGATTTTGCAAACTGACTCTGAGTGCATCGATCCTATTGGGTTTTGCAGCACAGTGCATTGAGCTGTCCTTTGTATTATTGGTTCAGGGAGATGCCTGTTATGTCTGTTTGGTCCCTCAGGTTGGAGGGGGCAGATAAAAGATAAAAGATAAAAGATAAAAGCTTGGTGGTAGATCCTCATGGGAAATATTTATTGATGTAGGATTCATAACTTGAACTAATACAATCTGCATTTTGGAATATGCAGCAGCTTAAATAAATATTTATTTATGTAGGATTCATAACTTTAACTAATACAATCTGCATTTTGAAATGTGGGATGGAGTTGTTGAAAAGAAAAAGTTAAAAATATATTTAATATTCTGAAAAAGTATTTTTTGATATTTTTTTAAAAACTTGCTGATGGGATAAAGAATTAAAAAGTGTTGTGTTTTATCAAAAACATTTTATCCAAAATATTTATATATGTAGGATTCATACATGCTTACTGAAATGGCGGGGTTGCTTACTGAAATGGCGGGGTTGCTTACTGAAATAGCGGGGGCAGAGGACGGAGCGGCGGGGTTTGCTTACTAAAATGGCGGGGTTTCCTTACTGAAATGGCGGGGTTGCTTACTAAAATGCCGGGGGCAGAGCGCACAGCGGCAGGGTTTGCTTACTAATATGGCGGAGGCAGAGGGGAGAGGCGGGTTTGATTACTGAAATGGCGGGGGAGAACGCACAGCTGCGTTATTTGCTTACTAAAATGGCGGGGTAGCTTACTGAAATGGCTGGGGCAGGCGCACAGCGGCGGGGTTCGCTTACTAAAATGGCGGGGTAGCTTTCTGAAATGGCTGGGGCAGGCGCACAGCGGCGGGGTTCGCTTACTAAAATGGCGTGTTTTCCTTACTGAAATGGCGGGAGGGTTGCTTACTGAAATGGCGGGAGGGTTGCTTACTGAAATGGCTGGGGCAGAGCGAAATGCGGCGGGGTTTGCTTACTAAAATGGCGGGTGTTGCTTACTGAAATGGCGGGGTTTGTTTACTAAAATGGCGGGGGTTCTTACTGCATAAGAACTTGGTGCTGGATCCTCATGATAAATATTTATTTATATAGGATTCATAACTTGATACAATCTGCATTTTGAAATGTCAGATGGAGTTGTTGAAAAGAATATTTAATATTCTGAAAAAGTATTTTTTGATATTTTTTTAAAACTTGCATGTTTTATTGCTGATGGGAT
>NW_027602410.1:17500-36765 GCF_053455715.1 Rhinoraja longicauda
AATTAATTTTATTGCATTTAACATCCCAGGGGGTTGCAATATTGCTTTAATGCAACGCCAGCGCTGCATTTAACAATCCAGCAGCCTGCAAAGTTATCCTAATACGATGCATTAGTTGCATTTAACATTTGAGAGGTTTTGCAGGATGATTGCAATTAATTTAATGCATTTAACATCCACTGGGGGTCGCTAGATGACTTTAATGCAAGGCCATCACTGCATTTAACATTGCAGCAGCCTGCAAAGTTATCCTAATGCGATGCATTAGTCGCATTTAACATTTGAGAGGTTTTGCAGGATTATTATTGCATTTCACATCGCAGGGTGTTGCAATATTTCTTTAATGCAAGGCGATCACTGCATTTAACATTGCAGCAAGCCTGAAAAGTCATCCTAATGCGATGCATTTGTTGCATTTAACGTTTGAGAGGTTTTGCAAAATTATTGCAATTAATTTAATGCAGAAAACATCCATTTGGGGTAGCTAGGTGACTTTAATGCAAGGCCATCACTGCATTTAACATTGCAGTAGCCTGCAAAGTTATCCTAATACGAAGCATTAGTCACGTTTAACATTTGAGAGGTTTTGCAGGATTATTATTGCATTTCACATCGCAGGGTGTTGCAATATTTCTTTAATGCAAGGCGATCACTGCATTTAACATTGCAGCAGCCTGAAAAGTCATCCTAATGCGATGCCGGGGGTAGTAAATACAATAATAATACTATAGTAATAATAATTTATATTATTAATAATAAGAATTAATCAAAGATTGATTGATTGATCGATCGGTGGGTGGGTGGGAGGATGTCAGGAGGAACCGTACACCAATAAAGATTTTTTCACAGACAGCACTTGTTTATAACGCGCGCGCACACACACGCACGACACCTGTTTATTCTTTATCCCTGTTCCGTATAAGTATGTATGTATGTACGGGGTTAATCAATATCTGTTATGGGCTGAGTGTAAGACAAGTGTTTGGGCCCTTCAGGTTGGCGCGGGTGGCAGGCAGGCAGGCAGGCAGGCAGATAAAAGACGGCCATCGCAAGCTTGGTCACAACTGCTGGAGTGTCGGAGTGTCTACTAGACTGGGGTAAGTCAGTCAGCTCACGCACACACACGCACACAATTAGGGTGACGTCTGTTTTTTATTGCTGGGGGGGGGGAGAGAGAGGGGGGGGGGAGAGATAGAGCTGGGGGAGAGAGAGAGGGGGGGAGAGAGCTGGGGGGGAGAGAGAGGGGGGGAGACCCAAACACAAACACAGACCCAAACACAAACCCAAACACAAACCCAAACACAAACCCAAACACAAACACAGACCCAAACACAAACACAAACCCAAACACAAACCCAAACACAAACCCAAACACAAACCCAAACACAAACCCAAACACAAACCCAAACACAAACACAGACCCAAACACAAACACAAACCCAAACACAAACCCAAACACAAACACAGACCCAAACACAGACCCAAACACAGACCCAAACACAGACCCAAACACAGACCCAAACACAGACACACACACAGACACACACACAGACACACACACAGACACACACACAGACACACACACAGACACACACACAGACACACACACATCAGACACACTTCCCAGAAGCACTTCCACATGCCGGATAGTCTCCTCCCTGCCCTGGAGGTTCCGCTACGTGCCGGGGGTAGTAAATACAATAATAATACTATAGTAATAATAATTTATATTATTAATAATAATAAGAATTAATCAAAGATTGATTGATCGATCGGTGGGTGGGTGGGTGGATGGATGTCAGGAGGAACCGTACACCAATAAAGATTTTAATGGTACGATGCATTAGTTGCATTGAACATTTGAGAGATTTTGCATGATTATTACAATGATTTTAATGCGTTTAATACCCCAGAACAGCTGCAATTTTGCTTTAATGCAAGGCCTGCGCTGCATTTAACATTGCAGGAGCCTGCAAAGTTGTTCTAATGCGTTGCATTAATTGCATTTAACATTTGAGAGGTTTTGCAAAATTATTGCAATTAATTTTATTGCATTTAACATCCCAGTGGTTGCAATATTGCTTTAATGCAACGCCATCGCTGCATTTAACAATGCAGCAGCCTGCAAAGTTATCCTAATACGATGCATTAGTCGCATTTAACATTTGAGAGGTTTTGCAGGATTATTATTGCATTTCACATCGCAGGGTGTTGCAATATTTCTTTAATGCAAGGCGATCACTGCATTTAACATTGCAGCAGCCTGAAAAGTCATCCTAATGCGATGCATTTGTTGCATTTAACATTTGAGAGGTTTTGCAAAATTATTGCAATTAATTTAATGCATATAACATCCATTGGGGGTCGCTAGATGACTTTAATGCAAGGCCATCACTGCATTTAACATCGGAGAGAGGAAATGGGTGACGTTTCGGGTCCAGACTGGCGAAGGGTCTCGACCCGAAACGTCACCCATTCCCTCTCTCCCCGATGCCAGCATTTTGTGATACCCAGCTAGATAGTTAGATCGCGAACTAAATAACTATACGTATAGATGACTAGCTAAGATGGATAGATGGCTGGATGGTTAGATCGCTTGAAAGGTAGATGGCTATTTGGCGAGACGGTTAGAAGGCTAGTTGGAGAGAGGTAAAGGGACAGGTGTTGATCGAGGGGGAGGAAAAGGGACAGGTGTTGGTCGAGTGGGGAGTTAATGGGACAAGTGTTGTTCGAGGGGCGAGTCCCTTTACCTTCCCCCTCAACTCCATCCAAGGACGCAAACATTTTTTCCAGGTGAGGCAGAGGTTCATCTGCACCTCCTCCAACCTCATCAACTGCATGCGCTGTTCCAAGTGTCAATGTCTCTCAATCGGTGACACCAAGCGTAGGCTCGGCGATCGTTTCGCTGAACACCTCCGCTCAGTCCGTCTCAACCAAACTGATTTCCCGATGGCTCAGCATTTCAACTCCCGCTCCCATTCCCAATCTGACTTTTCTGTCCTGGGCCTCCTCCATGGTCAGAGTGAGGCCCAGCGCAAATTGGAGGAACAGCACCTCATATTTCGCTTCGGTTGTTTACACCTCAGCGGTATCAACATTGGCTTGTCTAACTTCAGATAGTCCCTGCTTTCCCTCTCAATCCCCTCCCCTTCCCAGTTCTCCTACCAGTCTTCCTGTCTCCGTCTATATCCTATCTTTGTCCGGCCCCATCCGCTGACATCAGTCTGAAGGGTCTCGACCCGCGAAACGTCACCCATTCATTCTCTCCCGAGAGGCTGCCTGACCCGCTGAGTTACTCCAGCATTTTGTCTACCTTAGCTAGATAGCTAGTCAGGTAGATATATAACTATATTGATAGCTACAGATCGAGATGGCTAGATAGCCACATAGCTAGATAGCTAGACAGCTAGATAGCTAGAGAGCTGGCGTGGATTATAGCAATTAGCTGGATAAAGAGATAGCTAGACTGCGTCGGGAATCGCATTTCTGCGCTCATTTTCTCATCGCATTTGCAAAAGTTTTGACGTCGTTGTTCGGGTCAATTGTCGAATCCTTGCATAGCGACCAGCGTTAGAGCTCTAGGGGCGAGCGGAATCAAGGGATTTGTGGAGAAGGCAGGGACAGGTTACTGATTGTGCATGATCAGCCATGATCACAGTGTTTGGCGGTGCTGGCTCGAAGGGCCAAAGGGCATCCTCCTGCACCCATTCTCTATGTTTTCTATGTCTATAGACTCCGCCCAATCCGAGAGTCAGTAATGAGTTCATAAGTTCATACGTCACTAGGCTCACCGAGTCTGATCCGCCATTCGATCATAGCTGCCCTATCTTTCCCACTCAAACCAAACCCCAACTTTGACACTCTTACTAATCACGGACCTATCAATCCCAAATTTTAAAAACCTGTTGATTCCCCAATGACGGTCTCCAGAGGCGTCTGTGGCAGCATTCTCCAGATTCACCACCCTTTGACTAGCCTCGGAATAAAAGGACGTACATTTAAAATGAGATGATGAGGAATTTATTTCGTAAGAAGGTGGTAAATCTTTGGAATTCTGCCACAGATAGCTGTAGAAACCGTCATTGGGTATTTTAAAATCGGAGCTGGACATGGTCGTGATTCATAAGAGTGTCGACAATTACGGGGAGGCGGCAGGAGAATGGAGTTGAGTGGGAACGATAGGTGAGCCATGATAGAATGCCGGAGTGGACTCGATGGGCCTTGGTGCAATAACTCTGCTGCTATGACTTTTGTACCCAGTGTTCTTTTTTAACAGTGCACTGCAGCATCCTCACACAGCGCACCCCAGTGAATGTACAGTGGCAATAGACTGTCACATCGCTCTCCTGTGGACGAACATCAGCAGCACACGGCAACATCCACACACAGCGCACCTCAGTGGATGTACAGTAGCAATGGACTGTCACACCGCTCTCCTGTGGATGAACACCAGCAGCACACGGCAACATCCACACACAGCGCACCTCAGTGCATGTGCAGTGGCAATATACTGTAATGGCGCCCACCCCTGGATGAACATCAGCAGCACACTGCAACATTCACACACAGCGCACTTCAGTACATGGACAGTGGGAATATACTGTCATGGCGCCCTTCCGTGGATGAACATCAGCATGAACATCAGCAGAACATCAGCAGTACACATCAGCAGAACATCAGCAGTACACATCGAGGCACAACAGCCCTCACTGTCTGTACAATATAAATGCATCGCAGCATCAGCATTGCTTATGATGGACCTTGAGTTCCCAATGCGAAACACGCAAATCGTGGTAGTACGTTTTGAGTCATAAATAAGCCGCGTAGAATGCCTGCTATAGTTGACCGAGTCATTGAATATGAGTCAGATGTCAATATTCAACTTTAGAGAACTTTACTTCGGCCGCTTTTGCAGCATTGTGTACAGACAGTTATGTTCGCTCTCGTTCACGAAGGATATGGGCGCTTCGGAAATCGTGTTCAAGACGTTTACAAGAACATCGCCTGGAGCTTATGAACAATCAGACGTCGGACTGATTCATCGGAGTTCGGGCAGTAACCTGATAGATCGATAGCAAATTATGAGAGGCAAAGATATGGTAAACAGTCAGAACATTCCTCCCAAGATGGAAATATCAAGTATTGAAGGCCACCCCTTTATGGTGAAAGGGATGAAGTTTAAACGAGGTGTGCGGGGAAAGCAAGGGACAGTGTGTGCATCGGAGGTCTGCATTGGGTGATAAGGAATAGGAGTAGAATTAGACCATTCGGCTAATCGTCTTATCCGCCAATCTTTTGCCCTCCAAACCCCATTCTCCTGCCTTCTCCCCATAACTTCTGATACCTGTATTAATTAAGAATCTTTCTGTCTACCCCTTTAAATATCCACTGACGTGACCTACACACCCTGTTGTGGCAAATAATTCCACAAATTCATCACCTTCTGACTAATTAAATTTCTGAGCATCTTCAAAAGAGAACGTAGATGCATTCTGAGGAAATGATCTCTGTCCGAGACGCTCCCACAAGTGGAAACATACTTTCCACATCCACTGGATTTAAACCATTCACATATCTGTATGTTTCAATGAGGTCCACCCTCATACTTCTAAACTCCGAGTGCAAGCCGGGAGCCGACCTAACCCTCGCCATAGGTTAACTTATTGCTGGGATCATTCCTGTAAACCTCCTCTGGAACCTCTCCAGAGCCAGCACACCTTTCCTCTGATATGGTGCCCAGAATTGCTCACAATATTTCAAATGCGGCCTTCCCAGCGCCTTGTATCGCCTCAACATTACATCCGTGTTTCTGTATACAAGTCCTCTTGAAATAAATGCAAGCACTGAGTTTGCTTCCATTAGACATTAGAACAATAGACAATAGGTGCAGGAGTAGGCCATTTGGCCATTCGAGCCAGCACCACCATTCCATGTGATCATGGCTGATCATTCTCACCGATTCAACTTGCAGATAAAAAATTTGGGAATAATAATAATAATAATAATAATAATAATAATAATAATAATAAACATTTATTTTTTATAGCGCTTTTCCAAATGCTCAAAGACGCTTTACAAAACAGTCAAGACATAAAAACAAACAAACGAACAAAAGATTTGTCCTGACGGAGAAGCGGCGAACAAACAGCGCCAGCGTCCTCACACGTCAGGGTCCGGCTGTGGACAACAAAGAACACAAGACACACAATTACAATTTTAACACAAACAGCCATCACAGTGATTGCTCCAGGCACACCCTCACTGTGATGGAAGGCAAAGAAAAGTCTTATCTCCTCCTCATTCTTCTCCCGTGGTGCCACGAGGCGATGGAGGCACTCGACTTTTGAAGCCCCCACCGGGCGATGGAAAGTCCCAGGGCCGAGCCGAGCAGGCCGATGAAGGTTCTGAGCCCCCACCGGGCGATGGAAAGTCCCAGGCCGAGCCGAGCAGGCCGATGAAGGTCCTAAGCCCCCACCGAGTGATGGGAAGTGCCGCGGCCAGGCCACGCAGGGCGACGAGGGCCCTGCGAGCGGGTCGATCAAACATCGCGCTTCGCGGCGGTCGATGCTGCTACGGCTGGAGCTCCCGAAAGCCGGTCGCCAGCCAGGGACCTGCGAACTCCAGATGTTGCGGTCTGCAGGGCCCACGGCCGAAGCTTCCGAGATGGCAAGTCCAGGCCCCGCGACCGAAGTCTTCAAGGTCGATCCTAGCTGGAGGCCGCCGACTCCACGGTGTTAGGCCGTAGCACGAACGGAGATACGACACGATAACCAGCACTCCCAAGTCCCTTTGCACTTTCGATTTATGGGTTATTTCCCCACTTAGACAATAGTCTACGCCATTATTCATACTACCAAAATGCAGTACTCCGCACTTTGCTATACTATATTCCATCTGCCACTTCTCTGCCCATTCCCCCAACATGTCCAAGTCCTTCTGCGGAGTCCATGCTTTCTCTAAACTACCTGCCCTTCCACCTCTTTTCGTAACATCCGCAAACTTGGCCACAAAGCCTTCAATCCCCTCGTCCAAATCATAATATAAAACGTGGAGTAGCGGACAAACACCAATCCTTGAAGATCTCCACTATTTACTGTTGGCCAACGAGAAAAAAATCCCCCTTTATTGCCACTCTTTGTCTTCTGCCATCCAGCCAACCAGTTATCCATGCTGGTATCTGCCCTTTGACACCGTGGGCTCTCATCTTCCTAAGCAGCCATCTTGTGACACCTGGTCAAAGGCTTTCTGAAAATCAAAGTAAACAACATCTACTGTCTCTCCGTTGGATGTCTTGCTATTTACTTCTTCAGATAATTCCAGCAAATTTATCAAACACGACCTTCCCTTCACAAAGCCATGCCAACTTATGCCTATTTCATCGTGCACTTATAAATACTCTGTCACATCATCCTGTATAACGGGTCCTAAAATCTTACCACCCACTCCACTGGTGTTGGAGGCAGATACAATAGTGATATTTAAGACAAGTTCAGATTTTCAGGTAATGAAGGGATATGCATTGTGAGCAGGCAGGTAAGGTTGGTCGTCTCATGTTCGGCACAGCCATTATTAGCCGAAAGTCCTGCCGTGCCTTGTACTTCGTGTAGGAAAGAAATGCAGATGCTGGTTTAAATGGAAGGTAGACACAAAATGCTGGTGTAACTCAACGAGACAGGCAGCATCTCTGGAGAGAAAGAATGGGTGACGTTTCGGATCGAGACCCTTCTTTAAACTGATGTCGGAAAAGGTCGGCGGGAAAGAGATAGAATGTTGTCGGAGACAGTGAGACTGGTGGGAGAACTGGGAAGGAGGAGGGGTGGAGAGAGAGGGGAAGCAAGGGCTAATTGAAGTTAGAGAAATCAATGTTCATATCGCTGGTATGTTAGCTGCCCAAGCGAAGTATGAGGTGCTGTTCCTCCAATTTGCGCTGGGCCTCACTCTGACAATGGAGGATGCCCAGGACAGAAAGTTCAGATTGCGAATGGGGGAGCGGGGGTGAGTTAAAGTGCTGAGCAACCGGGAGATCAGGTACGACTGTGTGGAACTGTTCAGCGAAACATTCGCCGAGCATGCGCTTTGTCTCGCCGATATCACTCCAGCAGTACTATCCCACAGTATACCGTTATACCAGTACTACCCCACAGTGCGTCACTCCATCAGTACTATCCCACTGTATACCGTTACACCAGTACTACCCCACAGTGCGTCACTCCATCAGTACTATCCGACAGTGTACCATTACACCAGTACTACCCTACAGTGCGTCACTCCATCAGTACTATCCGACAGTGTACCATTACACCAGTACTACCCTACAGTGCGTCACTCCATCAGTACTATCCAACAGTATACCATTACACCAGTACTAACGCACAGTGCATCACTCCATCAGTACTATCCAACAGTATACCGTTACACCAGTGCTACCCTACAGTGCGTCACTCCATCAGTACTATCCCACTGTATACCGTTACACCAGTACTACCCCACAGTGCGTCACTCCACCAGTACTATCCCACAGTATACCATTACACCAGTACTACCCTACAGTGCGTCACTCCATCAGTACTACCGCAGGGTGTCACTACCAATTCCATCCCACATTATGTCATAACAATAGTACTACCGCATAGTCTGTCACTCCATCAGTACTACCCCACAATGTGCCATTACATCAATAATACCCCACGTTAGGTCACTCGTCAATACTACTTCACAGTCTGTCACTCCATCAGTACTACATGTTACTCCATCAGTAGAACCCAAGAGCGTGTATGACACAGTATGTCATTCCATCATTTCTGCCCCACGGTGTTTCACACTGTCAGTACTACCTTAGGTATGTAATTTCATCCGTACTACCCACAGCTTTCCCCCCTTCAGTAATACCATCGAATGTGTCACTCCAACAGTGCTACCCCAAAATGTATCAGTCCTTCAGTACTACCCCACAGGATGCTAATCCATAAGTACTATCCCACAGCGTGTCAATCCATCAGTACTACCATATCGTCAGTTACTCCATCATTACTGCATCACAACATGTCATTCATTCGGAACTATCCCATGGAATGCCATTGCATCAATACTACTAAATGGATAGTCATTCCATCAGTACTATCCCACAGTTTGCATTCGATCAGTTCTCCCCCTCAATGTGTCACTCCATCAGAACTACCCTATAATGTGTCATTACATCAGTAGTATCCCATTTAGTTTCACACCATTAATACTATCCCACAGTGTGCCACGACATCAATACTACCATATCGTTTGTTCCTCCATCAGTACTACGGCACACTGTGTCACTCTGTCAGTAATACACCAAAATGTTTTACTCCATCAGTGCCCGCCCACAGTTTGTCACTTCGCTAGTACTACCCCAAAGTGTATTGCTCCATCTGTACTGCCCACATTGTGTCACCCCATCAATACTACCCCACTGGCTATCACTCCATCAATACAAGCCTACAGTGTGTTAGACGATCATTACTACAACACACTATGTCACTCCATCAGTACAACCCTAGAGCGTGTCACTTCATTGGTACGACTGCACTATATACCATTCCATCAATACACACCCACAGTGTTTTTCAACATCAGTACCACCTTGTGTATTATTCCATTAGTACTATCACACAGGGTGTCACTCTATCAGTACTATCCAACGGTGTGTCACTCCATCAGTACTACACAATGAGTCCTTCAATCAGTACTACCCTACAGTGCTTCAATCCACCAGTATTACTATGGTATATGTCTATCCAACAGTACTACACCGCAGGGTGTCACACAATCAGTACTATTCCACAATATGCTATTGCGTCAGTACTGCCACATAGTGTGTCACTCCATCAGTACTACCTCAAAATGTGTCACTCCACCAGCACTACCCACAGTGTGCCACTGCATCAGTAATAAAATATAGTTTGTTACTCCATCTGTACTACCCTACACTTTGCCACTTCATCAGTGCCTCCCCATAGAGCATCGCACCATCAGGAATATCACTCGGGTTATCATTGCATCAGTATGTGTGTCACTCCATCAGAACAATACATTATCACTCCATCAGTACTACGACGCAGCGTGTCACTCCATCAGTATTTCCCACAGTATGTCACTCCATCAGCCCTATCTCACTGTGTCACTCCATCAGTAATTCCCCACAGTTTCACTCTATTAGTATTTCCCCACAATGCCTCACGCCATTAGCACTACCCGATGTTTATCATTCAATCAGGACTATCCCAGTTGGTCACTCCATAAGTGCTGCCACAAATTGTGTCATTCCATCAGTATTACCAAACAGTGTGTCACAGCATTAGTACTACACCACAGTTTGTCATCCCCATAGTACTACCGCTCAGTGTGTCACTCCGTCGGTGAAACCACACAGTGTCTCACTGCATCAATACAACTCCATATTGTTACACTACATCGGTACTGCCCCACATCATGTCACTCCAGTGCAACCCTAGAACGTGTCACTCCATCAGTACTCTCCGCAGTTTTTTCTTCCATCAGTACTCCCCAAAGCGTTTCACTCCATTAGGACTACCTCAAATCTGCCATTCCATCCGCATTACCCCACAGTGTGCTAACCCATCACTGCGACTCCATAGCGTGTAATTCCATCACTATTTCACCACAGTTTTTCATCGCAACTGTACTACCGCAGAGCGTGTCAGTCCGTCAGTATTACTGCGTCACTCCAACAGAATGTGCTATTACATCCGTGCTACCCCACAGTGTGTCATTCCATCAATACACCCCCACAGTACGTCATTACACCAGTACTACTCCACAGTGTTACACTCCATCAGTACAACACTGGAGCGTGTCACTCCATCAGTACAACCCTACAATATGTTATTCCATCAGTACTACACCACAGTGATGCACTCCATCAGTACTGCCTTAAGCTTGTTATTCCATTATGTACAACCACACGGACTCATTCAGTTAGTATTACACAACAGTGTAACCCTCCATCTGTACTGCCCCACCGTCAGTCCTACTTCAGTGTGGAAGTCACAATGTGCAACCCGACAGTACCACCGAACATTGTGTCAATACTTCAGTACTCGCCCACTGTGCGCCATTCTGTCCATACTACCCCCAGTGTGTCATTCAATCAGCACTACACCGAAGTATGTCACTCCATCAGTACAACCGCACAGTGTGTCACTCCATCAGTACTGCACCACAGCGTGTCACTCCATCAGTTTTACCCCAAGGGGTGGGGTGATGGAGTGACAAACTGCGTGGTAGTACTGATGCAATGACATGAGTACTGCCACACAGTTTGTCACTCCGTCAGTACTACTTCAGTGTGGAACTATATCAGTACGACCCCAGGGTGTCAGTCCATCAATTCTACGCCACATTGTGCCAGTTTTTCAGTACTACCTCACAATGTATAACTCCATTAGTCTACCCCACAGTGTTTCATCCATCAATTCTTCCCCACAGTATGTCATTACAACATAACTACATCACAATTTGTCACTAAATCAGTATTATTCCACTGTGTGTCACTTCGTCGGTACTACTCTACAGTTTGCCATAACAACAGTACTACTCGTTGTGTCACTCCATCAGTATTACCCGCAGTGTGTTACTACATCAGTAGAGGCCCACGGTGTATCACTCCATCAGAATTACTGCAAAGTGTGTCACTTCATCAGTACTACTGCAGTGTGTCACTCATTCTGTACCAACCCACAGTGTGTTAATCCACACGAACTGCATCAACTGGTGTCACTCCATCAGTACTACAGTGTTCAAAGTAGGCCCTGTCATGATGCAGAAGCTGACTGAACTCTTCCAGTCCATGTGGAATGAAGGGAAGGTCCCACAACAGCTGAAAGATGCTAGCATAGTCCACGTCTACAAGAGGAAAGGCAACCACCAGACTTGCGACAATCATCGAGGCATCTCCCTCCTGTCCATAGCTGGGAAGATCTTGGCCCGCATCCTGCTCAACCGTCTCATTCAACACCTTGAGCAGGGTCTCCTTCCAGAAAGTCAGTGCGGTTTCCGTGCCGGGCGTGGAACTGTCGACCATGATATTTGCTGCACGCCAACTCCAGGAAAAATGCCAAGAGCAGCACATCGACCTTTTCGTGACCTTCGTCGATCTGACTTGATGGCTTGTGGAAGATAATGCAGAAGTTTGGCTGTCCTAGCAAGTCCATCACGATTGTTCGGCAGTTCCATGACGGCATGATGGTGAAAGTGCTAGATGATGGAGACGAGTCGGAAGCCTTTCCAGTGACAAACGGCGTGAAGCAAGGTTGTGTTCTTTCCCCTACACTCTTCAGCATGGTTTTCTCTGCCATGCTGACTGATGCCTTCCGTGACTGCCAGGATGGAATACACATCAGGTACAGGAACTGACAGCAGGCTGATCAACCTCAGGCGCCTGCAAGCTGTTACAAAGGTGAAGGGGACCATCATCAGAATTTTTTTGTTTGCTGATGACTGCGCCCTCAACGCCAGCACAGAGCAGAAGATGCAGCAAGAAATGGACTGCTTCTCACAGGCCTGTGACAACTTTGGTTTCTTCATTAGCACCAAAACATCTGAAGTTATGTACCAGCCCGCGCCTGGAAAGCCCTACCAGGAACCACACATCACGGCGAAGGGGCAGAATCTACAGGCAGTCGACAGCTTTACCTATCTGGGCAGTACACTCTCGCGAGTGGTGAACATTGACGCTGAGGTCAACAACAGGATTGCCAAGGCCAGTGCTGTCTTTGGGCGACTCCGTGGGAATGTTTGGGAGCTGAGAGGACTCGGCCTTACCACCAAGCAGAAGATCTACCGTCCTCCAACTGAAAGTGAAGTCATGGTCATCATCGAACCCGAAGGACGAACAACAACCACACAGCGCATTGTGTTACTCCATCAGTACTACCCCCACATTGTGTCACTCCATCAGTACTACCCCCACATTGTGTCACTCCATCAGTGCACTGCACAGTGTGTCACTCCACCAGTACTATTGCGCAGTGTGTCACTTCATCAATACAACTTCAAAGTGTGTCACTCCATCTGTACCAACCCACAGTGTGTTAATCCACCTTTACTACCGTACATTGTGTCACTCCATCAGTTCCACTGCAGTGTGTCACTCCATCAGTAATGCCCCACAGCGTGTCACATCGTCACTAAAACCCACACTATGCCATTACATCATTACAAACACACATGTTCACACCATCAAACACAGTCAAACACGCACACACACACACATACCCGCGCACGAAGACACACACAATCTCTCAAATGCAATCACAAACAATCAAATATACTCTCACATTCTCACACACAATCACACGTACACATGCACTCGCACTAATAGATATTCACACGCATTAGCACGAAGATACACGCACTCATTCGCACATACTTACACACGAACACATTCTCTGACAACACTATCATATACTCTCCCACACACACGCACACACACACACTATCAAAGAATTACATACTGAAACACACTGACAAACTCACATCCCACATATTCTCTCACATTCTCACAAACAGCCACACACACGCACAGACGCAAACACGGTCCTTCACAAACCCACATGCACTCTCCCACTCAGAGACACAGATACATTCAATCGCACTTGCATCCACGCTTACTAATGCTCACACGCGAACTCACGCACTCGCACAGACAGACACACACACACACACACACAAATATAGGCACTCTACAAACTCTACCGCTCTCTCACACGCAGACCCGCATGCAAACGTGCACATTTTGGGATTGAGTGTATCCTTGGATGTTCGCGGCCAGCAGCGCAGCGCAGCGTGGCCGGGAGTGTTCCCGGTGACGGGGCCAATCCCTTCAGTCGGCCCGGTCGGTCCGGCTCGCCCACCGAGAATGGCGATGAGAACCGCTCCTCGGGAGCGAGGTGGGAGCCGCGAGGAACCGCAGAGAGCGAGGTGGACCGTCGGAGAGCGAGGAAGGCCGCCGAGAACGAAGGGGCGACCCGCCGTGCGGCGGCAGGGAGCGTTTGTAACTGTCGGCGTCAAAATGGGGCGACACTTTTGTACTGCCTAGGTGAGGTCTGCGACATGATGTTACCGGGTTGGCTGCAAAACTAAGCATTTCACTCTACCTGGGTACGTGAAAATAAAGTATCATTGAATCATTGAAATTCCTGCAACCGCATACATTAACGCATACACACACACACACACACCGACTCATTTGCACAATCTCACACATTCACACTCGCACACACGTGCTAACACACTCTTGCACGGACTCGCACACTCGCACTGTCACACACAATCAATATCCAATGCGAGTCAGGCTGCACCTCTGGAGAAATCTAGTTGAGTATGTCAGTTCAGTGCAGTTTATTGTCACGTGTACCGAGGTACCGTGAAAAGCTTTTGTTGCGTGCCACCCAGTCAGTGGAAACAAAATACATTATTACAGTCGAGCCATTTACAGAGTATAGATACATGATAAGGGGATAACGTTCAGTGCAAGGTAAAGCCTGCAAAATCCGATTGAGGATAGTCCGAGGGTCAACAAAGAGGTAGATAGTAGTTCAGCATTGTTTTCTGGTTGTGGTGGGATGATTCCGTTGCCTGATAACAGCTGGGAAGACGCTGTCCCTGAAACTGGAGGTGTGCATTTTCACACTTCTATACATTTTGTCTGATGGGACAGAGGAGAAGCAGGAGTGGTAAGGGTGCAACTCGTCCTTGATTATGCTGCTGGCCTTGCCGAGGCGGCGTGGTTTATAAATTGAGTCAATATAACGGAGGTTGGTTTGTGTGATGGTCTGGACAATTCGCAGCAATTTCTTGCGTTCTTGTATGGAGCTGTTCCTAAACCAAGCTGTGATGCATCTTGATAAAATACTTTCTATGGTGCATCTGTAGACGTTGGTGAGAGTTGTAGAGGGCACGCCGAACTGGCTAACCCTGCTAAGGACATGGATGGGTGAAGTTTCGGTTCGGGACCTTTCTTCAGACTGATTGTGGTGGGACGGGGGAACAGCAGGACAAAGCGAGTTGAACGATGAGCGGGTGAATACCGTTTTCATTGTCAGGTGCGAGGTAAGGGTTGAGCAGGATAGAATTATAGAGAAAGAGGAAGTAATATCGGTTGAAGATGTGGTGGAGGGGATGTATTGGTGCGAGTCCCGATGAAGCACGAGGAAGAGCGAGGGGGGAGTGGGAATTTGCACTTTGTTACCTAACATTGGATAATTCAAAGTTCATACCATTAGGAGTTCTCTGCCACGGAAGGCAGTAGAGGCTAATTCTCTGAATGCACTCAAGAGAGAGCTAGATAGAGCTCTTAAGGATTGCGGAGTCAGGGGGTATGGGGAGATGGCAGGAACGGGGTAGTGATTGAGAATGATCAGCCATGATCACTTTGAATGGCGGTGCGTACAGGCTCGAAGGGCCGAATGGCCTCCTCCTGCACCTATTGTCTATAGTCTATTGTTGCAAGGCACCAAGGGCGGAATATGAAGTGGCGCTCTTTCAGTTAGCATGTCGCTTCAGTCTGGCAATGGAGGAAGCAAAGGACAGAAAGGTCAGTGTGGGAAGACGAGTTACAACGGGAAGATCCGGGAGGCCTTGACGGAACGACGGTAAGTGTTCGGCGGAACGGCCGCCGAGTCTCCACTTGACCACGCCGATGCAAAGGAGACCATATCTGGAACACCGCATGCAATAGAAGGGGTTAGATGAGGTGCATGTGAACATCAGCCTCACCTGGAAGGGCTATTGAAGTGTGAGGGAACGGGGTAGAGAGACATCCCATGGTGGCTGGCCGTTTTAACCGCACTTCGCAATAAAGGCCTTGGAGAGGGAGGTGAGGGCGAGCAGGAGGAGTGTTGGGGAAAAGAGAGAGACAGATAGGGAGTACGGTGATGAAAGGAAGAGATAGCGGAGAAGACGAAAGAAGAGATGGAGGGAGAGTTAAGTAACGAAGGGAGAGTGGTAACATGAAAAGAGAGCGGAGTTCAGATCGCGTGGGTTGGCAAAACGGAGCGATGGAAGGGTCAGATAGATAGAAATAAACGGAGGGATAAATGCAATGGGAGTTAGAAGGAGGGGGTGGGTTAGGAGAGAGAGGTTGTCAGAGAGATGGCAGAGCCGAGAGGAAGAATAGAGATGGTAGGAGAGAGTGATAGTTCAGAGAGAGCGACAGCAGTAAGGATGGAGGGAGAGAGAAAGGGAGGAGTGAGATGTGCCGCATCATTCGCTGTTTTATTTGGGTTTCGGACAATTCTGAAGCCACAATGTTTCTGTTCTCTGAGTGTCGTGAGTCTTTCGGTCGTTCCTGCTCAGAGGTGACGAAGGCAGAGAATGTTATTGTCCCGGCGCAAAATCAGACCCACTGCAGGCAAGCAAGGAGTGAATGGTTACCGGCCTCGCCGGGAGTGTGGGGGTGAGGTTGCAATCAGTTAAGCCGCGATCATATTGAGCGGTGAAGCAGAGTGGACGGGGCATTTTATTGCGAGGTGGTCTGTTGAACTAATTCCTCAACCTGTGGACAAATGTCGCCCAGTCCACCTTCAAACTGGGCACCAGAAGCCCTGAGAGGGTCCCTGGAATTTGGGATTGCCTTAGGGAGTGAAGCGGGTTGAATGAAATCAGACAAACAACATAAGGCGGAGAGTTGGACCAGATGGAGTTTGAAGCAATATCCCATTTGCTGGAGCAATGCCGCTCCCAATTTCCATCCCTCAGTATCGCCACAATTCCCAGTCTTTGGAGTTTCTCAATCAATTCCCTGAATAAATCACGACCTGTCTCAGCAGGGATTTCACTTGGCTGATGTCATCTGTTAGCGAATCATTTCAAAATCTCTATTTTTAAACTCTGCTAAAAATTTACAGTCCCAGTGGTACGGGAAATGGTATAAAATCTCCGGGAATGTTCTGCCCCAGCATTTCATTCCGAGAGATTACCGGTAGCTCACGGGGACACGTCGGTGGGCAGAGAAAATGGGGCACCATTATTGGGAATATTTAGACGTGCAGAAAATCTTGTACGTGATCATTGCTGCCTTTGGAGTCCCTGGTAAGTGAGCAGAACAATTCATGTTTTATAACTCCGTCCGTTAACCGGTGTTGACCTGGTTCTGATAATGTTGCAATATTCCCAACTGATTATCGTTGTCCAAGAATATGTGAAGTGTATCAATCCTCTCAGTGAAATATTTTTGAATTAACGCTGTGGTTTTTCTTATTTTCAGACAGCCGAAACTAACCCTCTTTTTCTCCCACTGCCCGGAACCACTAGAATGTTGTTCTTGCCTTCAGTGGGACCTTGCCCAGAGTTGTCCCAGTGCTCGGGACAGGCAGCTCTCCGGGACGGTGTGACTGGGAGGGGTTTACATTGTGAAGTTCACTGTGTCTGAGTTATTGATCAGAGTGAACACCCGCTCCTGTGGACACGTCTCACTGTGGAGTCTGTCACAGTCGGATTCCACCCGCCTGTTGGTCAATAATTGGATCGATCTCCTGAACCGGTGGCCGCGAATCTACCGTCGTGTGTTGTTAAAGAACTGAGGAATTAATCCATTAACGGAGCCGCTCTGCTGCCGGATACTAAGTTGTCCCTGCCTTCCCTCTGGAACCCTCCTTGTCCCCATCAGATGCCGAGTTCCCAGAGCCCCGGTTAAACGCGGACGGTCACGGTTAAGTCTGTCAAACCGGCCCCATCAGAGACTGTGAGCAGGGTTAACTGTAGACAGGACCATTCCGCCCATTGTAGCGGGCGGCTGCTCGTTCCCTCCCCGCCCTTTACCCCGCCCGTCGCCTTATCTCCTCTCCCCTGAAGCAGGCAGGTCGGGCACAGTCGGAGCCGGGTCTGACATTGTTAAACCTGCAGCCGCGCACCGACTCCAACACTCCTGATCTCCAGCTGAAAGTGGAGCCGGTGTTCAGCCCCGGAGACCGTGTTCAGTAATGCCCAGTGTCCGTCCCCTTCTCTTTCCGCAGTGAATTTAGTGGCGATTGTGATCCTGTCCCGGGGAAAGTGCGGCCTCTCCACCTGCACCACTCGCTACCTGGTGGCCATGGCAGCGGCCGATCTACTCACCCTGATCACCGAGGTCATTTTGTATCGGATCCGACAACGTTACTTTTATTGGAGTTTCCTGTCCATCACCCCTGTGTGCCGTGTTAACGATGTACTGCAGTTTGCAGCTACAGACTGTTCTGTCTGGTTCACCGTCACTTTCACCTTTGATCGCTTTGTCGCCATTTGTTGCCAGAAGCTAAAAACTAAATATTGCACCGGGAAAACTGCGGCTGCGGTTCTCGCAACAGCCGGCGTTCTGCTGTGTCTGAAAAACGTTCCCCGCTACTTCACACGGGAACCCTGGATGATCATCGACAATGTCCCGTGGGGCTGTGTCACGGTGGACAGTTATTTCACTGACCCCGGGTGGGTGGCATTTGACTGGATCGACACGGTTTTAACTCCGCTCCTCCCTTTCGCTGTGATCCTGCTGCTCAACGCTCTGACAGTCCGGCACATTTTAGTGGCCAGTCGGGTCCGTCAGGGGCTGAGGGGTGAGAGCAAGGGGGAGAAGCGCAGTGACCCGGAGATGGAGAGCAGGAGGAGGTCTGTGGTTTTACTCTTCACCATCTCCGGCAGCTTCATCCTCCTGTGGCTGACGCTGGTTGTAAACTTCGTCTATTATCAGATCACAGGGATTGGAGCTGATCTGAATCATTCTCAATATATCTTTAACGCCGTCGGGTATTTGCTGAGGAATCTCAGCTGCTGCACCAACACATTTATTTACGCGGCGACCCAGTCCAAGTTCAGGGAGCAGGTGAAGAGCGCGGTGAAATATCCGCTCACCTCAGCGCTGCGGCTCATTAATAAACCCGCGCCCTGAGCGCATCCCAGAGGGCGGCCGCAGTCTCTCCGCTCTGGGCTCCGGCTCCTCACATTCACCGCCGCATCTTCCAGCTGTCAGTCCCGGGCGGATGATCCCATCGCCGGCCCCGCTCCAGGACCCCCAGCCCCTCACATTCACCCAATCAAAGACACAGATTAAGCAGAAAAAATAACACCATTGCCTGTCATATATATTGATCATTTTTTAATGACAGTCCCTGATCATTGAAGTGTTTATTTCAGTTTCTACCTCCTCATTCTCACCCTCCCGCCCTCCGCACTGGGGACCGGTCAGGGGTAGGGTGGGGTGGGCCTCCGCCCCCCTCTCTCCCCCTCTCCCTCTCTCTTCC